>NW_027671154.1:0-105940 GCF_964165515.1 Mesoplodon bidens
GAGAATATGGAGTCAGGCACAGCTGCAGGGGCTATTGCTGCCTGGAGTGCTGTTTATATTGACCTCAACCCAGGCACACCTGGGGAGGGCTTGCCGGCAGGGTCAGGCTGCCCAGGTCAGCTAATTCAGAGCCCTCAGGGAATCACATTGCAGAAAATGGACCTCGCTAAGACAGAATATTCGCCAAGGAAAAGAAGCACACAATGCCATTTGCAGCACCGTAGATGAGTCTAGAGGTAATCACGTGACTTGGAGTAAGTCAGAAAGTGAAAGACACATATCATATCATATCACTTATAGGTGTTACCTATAAATTGATACCAGGGCAGATATTTCCACGGAGAAGGGCAATCACAGATTCATTAAACAAACATATGGTTCACCAAAGGAAAGGTGTGAGGATTGAATTCATTACGATATTGGGGTTAACAGACATATACAAACACAGTAGACGTATATAATCACCAAAGACCTACGGAGTACCAAGAGAAGACTACTCAACATTCTGTCATAACGAACATGGGAAAAGGATCCCAGGAAGAACAGACATATGAATATGTGTAAAAGAACCACCTCTTGCACATCTACAACAAGCTAAACGTTGTACTCAAACTTGCTGTAATAAAAAATAAAAAATTAAATTAAAAACACGAACAAGTATTAGTGAGAAAAACTTGAGGGGCTTTCTCCTGGCACATTCCGTTCTACATTCCAATCTAGAACGCGACTTCCATTGAGGCTCTGCTGCCCTAGTAACCAGATTTGGTAAGGGAGAACTGCTGCCACCTTGTGGCCGTCTCACACAATAGCAGCTTTAATCCCAGCGCTAATGGTCAGTGGATATTCCAAATCATTACAGGCCTGTAAATGACACCTGCCCTGAAAACAAATCCTGGGGTCATATATCGACCAAAAAATTCAAAAGACGTCCATATTTCAAAACGACAGTTTCAAGAGGCATATTTCACGCACATTAGTGTTCTGCTTCTTTAGATTTCTTTCTTTCTTTGTTAAAAAAATGGGAATGGAAAAAGGTAACCCTCAGAAGGGGCGAAAACGTTCACAAACGAATCAAAGGAAAAGGTTTAGTCTCCAATATATATATACAGCTCATGCAGCTTAATATTAATACAACAAACAACCCAATACAAAAATGGGCAGAAGATCTAAATAGACGTTTCTTCAAAGAAGACACAGAGATGGCCAAGACGCACATGAAAAGCTGCTCAACATCACTAATTATTAGAGAAATGCAAATCAAAACTACAATGAGGTACGACCTCACACCTGTTAGAAACGGCATCATCAGATAATCTACAAACAAAAAATTCTGGGGAGGGTGTGGACAAAAGGAAGCCTCTTCCGCTATTGGTGGGAATGTAAATTGATACAGTCATTATGGAGAACAGTATGGAGGTTCCTTTAAAAAACGAAAAAGAGAATTACCATAGGATCCAGCAATCCCACTTCTGGGCATATACCCAGAGAAAGCCATATATCACAGAGACACATTCACACAATATTCATTACAGCACTATTTACAATAGCCAGGTAATGGAAGCATCCTAAATGGCCACAGACAGACGAATGGATAAAGTAGTGGTACATATATAAAATGGAATATTACTCAGCCATAAAAAGGAATGAAACTGGGTCATTTGTAGAGAAGTTGATGGATCTAGAGACTGTCATACTGAGTGAAGTAAGTCAGAAAAAGAAAAACAAATATTGTATATTAATGCCTATATGTGGAACCTAGAAAAATGCTACAGATGAACTGGTTTGCAGGGCAGAAATAGAGACACAGAGGTAGAGAACAAACGTATCGACACAAAGTGGGGGAAGCCATGGGGTGGTGGTCGTGGGATGAGTTGGGAGATTGGGTTTCACCTGTATACATGTCTATGCATAACATAGATAACTAATAATAACCTACTGTATAAAAAAATAAATAAAATTAAATTTCAAAATTTTTAAAAATAAAATGTAAAAATAAAACAGAAACAATGTTCTTCCATTCACACTGATGTATTTATAAGAATGAATTATTTCCATGCTTATATCTATAAATACATAAAAGAGGAATAAAATCTAACTTGAACCAAAAAAGAAAAAAAAAACTGAACCTAACACTTATACAGAGGAAAACACTACCAAGGCACTTGCTCCAGTGGTAAACAATTCTGAAATTGGTCAGAGGTGGGGAATCATCTCCCATAGAGCCAGCAGCCCCGCCCACCCACGCAAGGAGCGTCCTTATTGCAAAGCTGGGGGTCCGTGCCGAGGCCTCTGTGAGTAAACGTGAGCTGAGCCCCAGGCCAACTGCTGCTGAACTGTTCCCACCCTTTCCAGGTGAAACACCTGAATATGTACAAGGGCTTGAAAGCCTAAACGAAGGGCCGTGGAGCCACACCAGCGACAGCACGCAGGCCACCTTGGTGCCTGCAGGTCAGCCAGGATGGTCCTGGCCACGGGCCCTCTTCTGGAAGCTTTCCATTGCCCTGCCTGAGATACCCCTCCTGTCCCGGCCCCCACTCCTTTTTTTCCATACTCACCTCAGCCCGGAGAGATATTCCAGTGGAAGTTATGAGTGACACATCCTCTTCTTTACATGCGGCAGCCTGGCAACTGCTGCAGAAAGTCCAGCAGAGCCCCACTCACACCGGGCCACCCACAAAGCCGTGGACCCTCCCACCCTCCCACCAGCATAGCCCCGAGACTGCTGACGGGGCAGAGAATATGGAGTCAGGCACAGCTGCAGGGGCTATTGCTGCCTGGAGTGCTGTTTATATTGACCTCAACCCAGGCACACCTGGGGAGGGCTTGCCGGCAGGGTAAGGGTGCCCAGGTCAGCTAATCCTCAGCCCTCAGGGAATCACATTGCAGAAAATGGACCTCGCTAAGACAGAATATTCGCCAAGGAAAAGAAGCACACAATGCCATTTGCAGCACCGTAGATGAGTCTAGAGGTAATCACGTGACTTGGCGTAAGTCAGAAAGTGAAAGACACATATCATATCATATCACTTATAGGTGTTACCTATAAATTGATACCAGGGCAGATATTTCCACAGAGAAGGGCAATCAAAGATTCATTAAACAAACTTATGGATCACCAAAGGAAAGGTGTGAGGATTGAATTCATTACGATATTGGGGTTAACAGACATATACAAACACAGTAGACATATATAATCACCAAAGACCTACGGAGTACCAAGAGAAGACTACTCAACATTCTGTCATAACGTACATGGGAAAAGGATCCCAGGAAGAACAGACATATGTATATGTGTAAAAGAACCACCTCTTGCACACCTACAACAAGCTAAACGTTGTACTCAAACTTGCTGTAATAAAAAATAAAAAATTAAATTAAAAACACGAACAAGAAGTAGTGAGACAAACTTGAGGGCCTTTCTCCTGGCACATTCCGTTCTAAATTCCAATCTAGAACACGACTTCCATTGAGGTTCTGCTGCCCTAGTAACCAGATTTGGTAAGGGAGAACTGCTGCCACCTTGTGGCCGTTTCACACAACAGCAGCTTTAATCCAGCACTAATGGTCAGTGGATATTCCAAATCATTACAGGCCTGTAAATGACACCTGCCCTGAAAACAAATCCTGGGGTCATATATCGACCAAAAAATTCAAAAGACGTCCATATTTCAAAACGACAGTTTCAAGAGGCATATTTCACGCACATTAGTGTTCTGATTCTTTTGCTTTCTTTCTTTCTTTGTTAAAAAAACGGGAATGGAAAAAGGTAACACTCAGAAGGGGCGAAAACGTTCACAAACGAATCATTGGAAAAAGGTTTAATCTCCAATATATATATACAGCTCATGCAGCTTAATATTAATAAAACAAACAACCCAATACAAAAATGGGCAGAAGCTCTAAATAGACGTTTCTTCAAAGAAGACACAGAGATGGCCAAGACGCACATGAAAAGCTGCTCAACATCACTAATTATTAGAGAAATGCAAATCAAAACTACAATGAGGTAAGACCTCACACCTGTTAGAATCGGCATCATCAGATAATCTACAAACAACAAATTCTGGGGAGGGTGTGGACAAAAGGAACCCTCTTCCGCTATTTGTGGGAATGTAAATTGATACAGTCACTATGGAGAACAGTATGGAGGTTCCTTTAAAAAACTAAAAAGAGAATTACCATAGGATCCAGCAATCCCACTTCTGGGCATATACCCAGAGAAAACCATAAATCACAAAGACACATTCACACAATGTTCATTGCAGCACTATTTACAATAGCCAGGTAATGGAAGCAAACTAAATGCCCACAGACAGACGAATGGATAAAGATGTGGTACATATATAAAAATGGAATATTACTCAGCCATAAAAAGGAATGAAACTGGGTCATTTGTAGAGAAGTTGATGGATCTAGAGACTGTCATACAGAGTGAAGTAAGTCAGAAAGAGAAAAACAAATATTGTATATTAATGCCTATATGTGGAACCTAGAAAAATGGGACAGATGAACTGGTTTGCAGGGCAGAAATAGAGACACAGAGGTAGAGAACAAACGTATGGACACAAAGTGGGGGAAGCCATGGGGTGGTGGTGGTGGGATGAGTTGGGAGATTGGGATTGACCTGTATACATGTTTATGCATAAAATAGATAACTAATAATAACCTAGTGTATAAAAAAATAAATAAAATTAAATTTCAAAAATTTTAAAGATAAAATGTAAAAATAAAACAGAAAAAAATTTCTTCCATTCACACTGATGTATTTATAAGAATGAATTATTTCCATGCTTATATCTATAAATACATAAAAGAGGAATAAAATCTAACTTGAACCAAAAAAGAAAAAAAAACCTGAACCTAACAGTTATACAGAGGAAAACACTACCAAGGCACTTGCTCCAGTGGTAAACAATTCTGAAATTGGTCAGAGGTCGGGAATCATCTCCCATACAGCCAGCAGCCCCACCCGCCCACGCAAGGAGCGTCCTTATTGCAAAGCTGGGGGACCGTGCCGAGGCCTCTGTGAGTAAACGTGAGCTGAGCCCCAGGCCAGCTGCTGCTGAACTGTTCCCACCCTTCCCAGGTGAAACACCTGAATATGTACAAGGGCTTGAAAGCCTAGAGGAAGGGCCGTGGAGCCACACCAGCAAAAGCACGCAGGCCAACTTGGTGCCTGCAGGTCAGCCAGGATGGTCCTGGCCACGGGCGCTCTTCTGGAAGCTTTCCATTGCCCTGCCTGAGATACCCCTCCTGTCCCGGACCCCACTCATTTTTTTCCTTCCTCACCTCAGCCCGGAGAGATACTCCAGTGGAAGTTATGGGTGACACATCGTCTTCTTTACAGGTGGCAGCCTGGCAACTCCTGCAGAAAGTCCAGCAGAGCCCCACTCACACCGGGCCACCCACAAAGCCGTGGACCCTCACACCCTCCCACCAGCACAGCCCCGAGACTGCTGACGGGGCAGAGAATATGGAGTCAGGCACAGCTGCAGGGGCTATTGCTGCCTGGAGTGCTGTTTCTATTGACCTCAACCCAGGCACACCTGGGGAGGGCTTGCCGGCAGGGTCAGGCTGCCCAGGTCAGCTAATCCTCAGCCCTCAGGGAATCACATTGCAGAAAATGGACCTCGCTAAGACAGAATATTCGCCAAGGAAAAAAAGCACACAATGCCATTTGCAGCACCGTAGATGAGTCTAGAGGTAATCACGTGACTTGGAGTAAGTCAGAAAGTGAAAGACACATATCATATCATATCACTTATAGGTGTTACCTATAAATAGATACCAGGGCAGATATTTCCACGGAGAAGGGCAATCAAAGATTCATGAAACAAACTTATGGATCACCAAAGGAAAGGTGTGAGGATTGAATTCATTACGATATTGGGGTTAACAGACATATACAAACACAGTAGACGTATATAATCACCAAAGACCTACGGAGTACCAAGAGAAGACTACTCAACATTCTGTCATAACGAACATGGGAAAAGGATCCCAGGAAGAACAGACATATGTATATGTGTAAAAGAACCACCTCTTGCACACCTACAACAAGCTAAACGTTGTACTCAAACTTGCTGTAAAAAAAAATAAAAAATTAAATTAAAAACAAGAACAAGAATTAGTGAGAAACACTTGAGGGGCTTTCTCCTGGTACATTCCGTTCTACATTCCAATCTAGAACGCTCTGCTGCCCTAGTAACCTGATTTGGTAAGGGAGAACTGCTTCCACCTTGTGGCCGTTTCACACAACAGCAGCTTTAATCCCAGCGCTAATGGTCAGTGGATATTCCAAATCATTACAGGCCTGTAAATGACACCTGCCCTGAAAACAAATCCTGGGGTCATATATCGACCAAAAAATTCAAAAGACGTCCATATTTCAAAATGACAGTTTCAAGAGGCATATTTCACGCACATTAGTGTTCTGATTCTTTTGCTTTCTTTCTTTCTTTGTTAAAAAAACGGGAATGGAAAAAGGTAACCCTCAGAAGGGGCGAAAACGTTCACAAACGAATCAATGGACAAAGGTTAAATCTCCAATATATATATACAGCTCATGCAGCTTAATATGAATACAACAAACAACCCAATACAAAAATGGGCAGAAGATCTAAATAGACGTTTCTTCAAAGAAGACACAGAGATGGCCAAGACGCACATGAAAAGCTGCTCAACATCACTAATTATTAGAGAAATGCAAATCAAAACTACAATGAGGTAAGACCTCACACCTGTTAGAATCGGCATCATCAGATAATCTACAAACAACAAATTCTGGGGAGGGTGTGGACAAAAGGAAGACTTTTCCGCTATTTGTGGGAATGTAAATTGATACAGTCACTATGGAGAACAGTATGGAGGTTCCTTTAAAAAACTAAAAAGAGAATTACCATAGGATCCAGCAATCCCACTTCTGGGCATATACCCACAGAAAACCATAAATCACAAAGACACATTCACCACAATGTTCATTGCAGCACTATTTACAATAGCCAGGTAACGGAAGCAACCTAAATGCCCACAGACAGACGAATGGATAAAGATGTGGTACATATATAAAATGGAATATTACTCAGCCATAAAAAGGAATGAAACTGGGTCATTTGTAGAGAAGTTGATGGATCTAGACACTGTCATAGAGAGTGAAGTAAGTCAGAAAGAGAAAAACAAATATTGTATATTAATGCCTATATGTGGAACCTAGAAAAATGCTACAGATGAACTGGTTTGCAGGGCAGAAATAGAGACACAGAGGTAGAGAACAAAAGTATGGACACAAAGTATGGGAAGCCATGGGGTGGTGGTGGTGGGATGAGTTGGGAGATTGGGATTGACCTGTATACATGTCTATGCATAAAATAGATAACTAATAATAAACTACTGTATAAAAAATAAATAAAATTAAATTTAAAAATTTTTAGAAATAAAATGTAAAAATAAAACAGAAAAAAAGTTCTTCCATTCACACTGATGTATTTATAAGAATGAATTATTTCCATGCTTATATCTATAAATACATAAAAGAGGAATAAAATCTAACTTGAACCAAAAAAGAAAAAAAAAACTGAACCTAACAGTTATACAGAGGAAAACACTACCAAGGCACTTGCTCCAGTGGTAAACAATTCTGAAATTGGTCAGAGGTGGGGAATCATCTCCCATAGAGCCAGCAGCCCCACCCGCCCACGCAAGGAGCGTCCTTATTGCAAAGCTGGGGGACCGTGCCGAGGCCTCTGTGAGTAAACGTGAGCTGAGCCCCAGGCCAGCTGCTGCTGAACTGTACCCACCCTTCCCAGGTGAAACACCTGAATATGTACAAGGGCTTGAAAGCCTAGAGGAAGGGCCGTGGAGCCACACCAGTGAAAGCACGCAGGCCAACTTGGTGCCTGCAGGTCAGCCAGGATGGTCCTGGCCACGGGCGCTCTTCTGGAAGCTTTCCATTGCCCTGCCTGAGATACCCTTCCTGTCCCGGCCCCCACTCCTTTTTTTCCTTCCTCACCTCAGCCCGGAGAGATACACCGGTGGAAGTTATGGGTGACACATCCTCTTCTTTACAGGTGACAGCCTGGCAACTCCTGCAGAAAGTCCAGCAGAGCCCCACTCACACCGGGCCACCCACAAAGCCGTGGACCCTCACACCCTCCCACCAGCACAGCCCCGACACTGCTGACGGGGCAGAGAATATGGAGTCAGGCACAGCTGCAGGGGCTATTGCTGCCTGGAGTGCTGTTTATATTGACCTCAACCCAGGCACACCTGGGGAGGGCTTGCCGGCAGGGTCAGGCTGCCTAGGTCAGCTAATCCTCAGCCCTCAGGGAATCACATTGCAGAAAATGGACCTCGCTAAGACAGAATATTAGCCAAGGAAAAAAAGCACACAATGCCTATTGCAGCACCGTAGATGAGTCTAGAGGTAATCACGTGACTTGGAGTAAGTCAGAAAGTGAAAGACACATATCATATCATATCACTTATAGGTGTTACCTATAAATTGATACCAGGGCAGATATTTCCACGGAGAAGGGCAATCACAGATTCATTAAACAAACTTATGGTTCACCAAAGGAAAGGTGTGAGGATTGAATTCATTATGATATTGGGGTTAAGAGACATATACAAACACAGTAGAGGTATATAATCACCAAAGACCTACGGAGTACCAAGAGAAGACTACTCAACATTCTGTCATAACGAACATGGGAAAAGGATCCCAGGAAGAACAGACATATGTATATGTGTAAAAGAACCACCTCTTGCACACCTACAACAAGCTAAACGTTGTACTCAAACTTGCTGTAATAAAAAATAAAAAATTAAATTAAAAACACGAACAAGAAGTAGTGAGAAAAACTTGAGGGGCTTTCTCCTGGCACATTCCGTTCTACATTCCAATCTAGAACGTGACTTCCATTGAAGCTCTGCTGCCCTAGTAACCAGATTTGGTAAGGGAGAACTGCTGCCACCTTGTGGCCGTTTCACACAACAGCAGCTTTAATCCCAGCGCTAATGGTCAGTGGATATTCCAAATCATTACAGGCCTGTAAATGACACCTGCCCTGAAAATAAATCCTGGGGTCATATATCGACCAAAAAATTCAAAAGACGTCCATATTTCAAAACGACAGTTTCAAGAGGCATATTTCACGCACATTAGTGTTCTGCTTCTTTTGCTTTCTTTCTTTCTTTGTTAAAAAAACGGGAATGGAAAAAGGCAACCCTCAGAATGGGCGAAAACTTTCCCAAACGAATCAATGGACAAAGGTTTAATCTCCAATATATATAAACAGCTCATGCAGCTTAATATTAATAAAACAAACAACCCAATACAAAAATGGGCAGAAGATCTAAATAGACGTTTCTTCAAAGAAGACACAGAGATGGCCAAGACGCACATGAAAAGCTGCTCAACATCACTAATTATTAGAGAAATGCAAATCAAAACTACAATGAGGTAAGACCTCACACCTGTTAGAATCGGCCTCATCAGATAATCTACAAACAAAAAATTCTGCGGAGGGTGTGGACAAAAGGACCCCTCTTCCGCTATAGGTGGGAATGTAAATTGATACAGTCACTATGGAGAACAGTATGGAGGTTCCTTTAAAAAACTAAAAACAGAATTACAATAGGATCCAGCAATCCCACTTCTGGGCATATACCCAGAGAAAACCATAAATCACAGAGACACATTCACCACAATGTTCATTGCAGAACTATTTACAATAGCCAGGTAATGGAAGCAACCTAAATGCCCACAGACAGACGAATGGATAAAGATGTGGTACATATATAAAATGGAATATTACTCAGCCATAAAAAGGAATGAAACTGGGTCATTTGTAGAGAAGTTGATGGATCTAGAGACTGTCATACAGAGTGAAGTAAGTCAGAAAGAGAAAAACAAATATTGTATATTAATGCCTATATGAGGAACCTAGAAAAATGCTACAGATGAACTGGTTTGCAGGGCAGAAATAGAGACACAGAGGTAGAGAACAAACGTATGGACACAAAGTGGGGGAAGCCATGGGTGGTGGTGGTGGGATGAGTTGGGAGATTGGGATTGACCTGTATACATGTCTATGCATAAAATAGATAACTAATAATAACCTACTGTATAAAAAAAATAAATAAAATTAAATTTCAAAAATTTTAAAAATAAAATGTAAAAATAAAACAGGAAAAATGTTCTTCCATTCACACTGATGTATTTATAAGAATGAATTATTTCCATGCTTATATCCATAAATACATAAAAGAGGAATAAAATCTAACTTGAACCAAAAAAGAAAAAAAAAACTGAACCTAACAGTTATACAGAGGAAAACACTACCAAGGCACTTGCTCCAGTGGTAAACAAATCTGAAATTGGTCAGAGGTGGGGAATCATCTCCTATAGAGCCAGCAGCCCCGCCCGCCCACGCAAGGAGCGTCCTTATTGCAAAGCTGGTGGACCGTGCCGAGGCCTCTGTGAGTAAACGTGAGCTGAGCCCCAGGCCAGCTGCTGCTGAACTGTTCCCACCCTTCCCAGGTGAAACACCTGAATATGTACAAGGGCTTGAAAGCCTAGAGGAAGGGCCGTGGAGCCACACCAGCGACAGCACGCAGGCCACCTTGGTGCCTGCAGGTCAGCCAGGATGGTCCTGGCCACGGGCGCTCTTCTGGATGCTTTCCATTGCCCTGCCTGAGATACCCCTCCTGTCCCGGCCCCCACTCCTTTTTTTCCTTACTCACCTCAGCCCGGAGAGGTACTCCAGTGGAAGTTATGGGTGACACATCCCCTTCTTTACAGGTTGCAGCCTGGCAACTCCTGCAGAAAGTCCAGCAGAGCCCCACTCACACCGGGCCACCCACAAAGCCGTGGACCCTCACACCCTCCCACCAGCACAGCCCCGAGACTGCTGACGGGGCAGAGAATATGGAGTCAGGCACAGCTGCAGGGGCTATTGCTGCCTGGAGTGCTGTTTCTATTGACCTCAACCCAGGCACACCTGGGGTGGGCTTGCCGGCAGGGTCAGGCTGCCCAGGTCAGCTAATCCTCAGCCCTCAGGGAATCACATTGCAGAAAATGGACCTCGCTAAGACAGAATATTAGCCAAGGAAAAAAAGCACACAATGCCATTTGCAGCTCCGTAGATGAGTCTAGAGGTAATCACGTGACTTGGAGTAAGTCAGAAAGTGAAAGACACATATCATATCATATCACTTAGAGGTGTTACCTATAAATTGATACCAGGGCAGATATTTCCACGGAGAAGGGCAATCACAGATTCATTAAACAAACTTATGGTTCACCAAAGGAAAGGTATGAGGATTGAATTCATTATGATATTGGGGTTAACAGACATATACAAACACAGTAGACGTATATAATCACCAAAGACCTACGGAGTACCAAGAGAAGACTACTCAACATTCTGTCATAACGAACATGGGAGAAGGATCCCACGAAGAACAGACATATGTATATGTGTAAAAGAACCACCTCTTGCACACCTACAACAAGCTAAACGTTTTACTCAAATTTGCTGTAATAAAAAATAAAAAATTAAATTAAAAACACGAACAAGAATTAGTGAGACAAACATGAGGGGCTTTCTCCTGGCACATTCCGTTCTACATTCCAATCTAGAACGCGACTTCCATTGAGGCTCTGCTGCCCTAGTAACCAGATTTGGTAAGGGAGAACTGCTGCCACCTTGTGGCCGTTTCACACAACAGCAGCTTTAATCCCAGCGCTAATGGTCAGTGGATATTCCAAATCATTACAGGCCTGTAAATGACACCTGCCCTGAAAACAAATCCTGGGGTCATATATCGACCAAAAAATTCAAAAGACGTCCATATTTCAAAACGACAGTTTCAAGAGGCATATTTCACGCACATTAGTGTTCTGCTTCTTTTGATTTCTTTCTTTCTTTGTTAAAAAAACGGGAATGGAAAAAGGCAACCCTCAGAATGGGCGAAAACTTTCACAAACGAATCAATGGACAAAGGTTTAATCTCCAATATATATATACAGCTCATGCAGCTTAATATTAATACAACAAACAACCCAATACAAAAATGGGCAGAAGATCTAAATAGACGTTTCTTCAAAGAAGACACAGAGATGGCCAAGACGCACATGAAAAGCTGCTCAACATCACTAATTATTAGAGAAATGCAAATCAAAATTACAATGAGGTAAGACCTCACACCTGTTAGAATCGGCATCATCAGATAATCTACAAACAACAAATTCTGGGGAGGGTGTGGATAAAAGGAACCCTCTTCCGCTATTGGTGGGAATGTAAATTGATACAGTCACTATGGAGAACAGTATGGAGGTTCCTTTAAAAAACTAAAAAGAGAATTACCATAGGATCCAGCAATCCCACTTCTGGGCATATACACAGAGAAAACCATAAATCACAGAGACACATTCACCACAATGTTCATTGCAGCACTACTTACAATAGCCAGGTAATGGAAGCAACCTAAATGCCCACAGACAGACGAATGGATAAAGATGTGGTACATATATAAAATGGAATATTACTCAGCCATAAAAAGGAATGAAACTGAGTCATTTGTAGAGAAGTTGATGGATCTAGAGTCTGTCATACAGAGTGAAGTAAGTCAGAAAGAGAAAAACAAATATTGTATATTAATGCCTATATGTGGAACCTAGAAAAATGCTACAGATGAACTGGTTTGAAGGGCAGAAATAGAGACACAGATGTAGAGAACAAACGTACCGACACAAAGTGGGGGAAGCCATGGGGTGGTGGTGGTGGGATGAGTTGGGAGATTGGGATTGACCTGTATAAATGTCTATGCATAAAATAGATAACTAATAATAACCTAGTGTATAAAAAAATAAATAAAACTAAATTTCAAAATTTTTAAAAATAAAATGTAAAAATAAAACAGAAAAAAAGTTCTTCCATTCACACTGATGTATTTATAAGAATGAATTATTTCCATGCTTATATCTATAAATACATAAAAGAGGAATAAAATCTAACTTGAACCAAAAAAGAAAAAAAAAAAACTGAACCTAACAGTTATACAGAGGAAAACACTACCAAGGCACTTGCTCCAGTGGTAAACAATTCTGAAATTGGTCAGAGGTGGGGAATCATCTCCCATAGAGCCAGCAGCCACGCCCGCCCACGCAAGGAGCGTCCTTATTGCAAAGCTGGGGGACCGTGCCGAGGCCTCTGTGAGTAAACGTGAGCGGAGCCCCAGGCCAGCTGCTGCTGAACTGTTCCCACCCTTCCCAGGTGAAACACCTGAATATGTACAAGGGCTTGAAAGCCTAGAGGAAGGGCCGTGGAGCCACACCAGCGACAGCACGCAGGCCACCTTGGTGCCTGCAGGTCAGCCAGGATGGTCCTGGCCACGGGCGCACTTCTGGAAGCTTTCCATTGCCCTGCCTGAGATACCCCTCCTGTCCCGGCCCCCACTCCTTTTTTTCCTTCCTCACCTCAGCCCGGAGAGTTACTCCAGTGGAAGTTATGGGTGACACATCCTCTTCTTTACAGGTGGCAGCCTGGCAACTCCTGCAGAAAGTCCAGCAGAGCCCCACTCACACCAGGCCACCCACAAAGCCGTGGACCCTCACACCCTCCCACCAGCACACCCCCGAGACTGCTGACGGGGCAGAGAATATGGAGTCAGGCACAGCTGCAGGGGCTATTGCTGCCTGGAGTGCTGTTTATATTGACCTCAACCCAGGCACACCTGGGGAGGGCTTGCCGGCAGGTTCAGGCTGCCCAGGTCAGCTAATCCTCAGCCCTCAGGGAATCACATTGCAGAAAATGTACCTCGCTAAGACAGAATATTAGCCAAGGAAAAAAAGCACACAATGCCATTTGCAGCACCGTAGATGAGTCTAGAGGTAATCACGTGACTTGGAGTAAGTCAGAAAGTGAAAGACACATATCATATCATATCACTTATAGGTGTTACCTATAAATTGATACCAGGGCAGATATTTCCACAGAGAAGGGCAATCAAAGTTTCATTAAACAAACTTATGGTTCACCAAAGGAAAGGTGTGAGGATTGAATTCATTACGATATTGGGGTTAACAGACATATACAAACACAGTAGACGTATATAATCACCAAAGACCTACGGAGTACCAAGAGAAGACTACTCAACATTCTGTCATAACGAACATGGGAAAAGGATGCCAGGAAGAATAGACATATGTATATGTGTAAAAGAACCACCTCTTGCACACCTACAACAAGCTAAACGTTGTACTCAAACTTGCTGTAATAAAAAATAGAAAATTAAATTAAAAACACGAACAAGAATTAGTGAGAAAAACTTGAGGGGCTTTCTCCTGGTACATTCCGTTCTACATTCCAATCTAGAAGGCGACTTCCATTGAGGCTCTGCTGCCCTAGTAACCAGATTTGGTAAGGGAGAACTGCTGCCACCTTGTGGCCATTTCACACAACAGCAGCTTTAATCCCAGCGCTAATGGTCAGTGGATATTCCAAATCATTACAGGCCTGTAAATGACACCTGCCCTGAAAACAAATCCTGGGGTCATATATCGACCAAAAAATTCAAAAGACGTCCATATTTCAAAACGACAGTTTCAAGAGGCATATTTCACGCACATTAGTGTTCTGCTTCTTTTGATTTCTTTCTTCCTTTGTTAAAAAAACGGGAATGGAAAAAGGCAACCCTCAGAATGGGCGAAAACTTTCACAAACGAATCAATGGACAAAGGTTTAATCTCCAATATATATATACAGCTCATGCAGCTTAATATTAATACAACAAACAACCCAATACAAAAATGGGCAGAAGATCTAAATAGACGTTTCTTCAAAGAAGACACAGAGATGGCCAAGACGCACATGAAAAGCTGCTCAACATCACTAATTATTAGAGAAATGCAA
The DNA here is from genome assembly GCF_964165515.1 of Mesoplodon bidens. NCBI lineage: Eukaryota > Metazoa > Chordata > Mammalia > Artiodactyla > Ziphiidae > Mesoplodon > Mesoplodon bidens. The sequence continues at coordinate 14,916 of NW_027671154.1, forward strand.
ATCAAAATTACAATGAGGTAAGACCTCACACCTGTTAGAATCGGCATCATCAGATAATCTACAAACAACAAATTCTGGGGAGGGTGTGGACAAAAGGAACCCTCTTCCGCTATTGGTGGGAATGTAAATTGATACAGTCACTATGGAGAACAGTATGGAGGTTCCTTTAAAAAACTTAAAAGAGAATTACCATAGGATCCAGCAATCCCACTTCTGGGCATATACCCAGAGAAAACCATAAATCACAGAGACACATTCACCACAATGTTCATTGCAGCACTACTTACAATAGCCAGGTAATGGAAGCAACCTAAATGCCCACAGACAGACGAATGGATAAAGATGTGGTACATATATAAAATGGAATATTACTCAGCCATAAAAAGGAATGAAACTGAGTCATTTGTAGAGAAGTTGATGGATCTAGAGACTGTCATACAGAGTGAAGTAAGTCAGAAAGAGAAAAACAAATATTGTATATTAATGCCTATATGTGGAACCTAGAAAAATGCTACAGATGAACTGGTTTGAAGGGCAGAAATAGAGACAGAGATGTAGAGAACAAACGTACCGACACAAAGTGGGGGAAGCCATGGGGTGGTGGTGGTGGGATGAGTTGGGAGATTGGGATTGACCTGTATAAATGTCTATGCATAAAATAGATAACTAATAATAACCTAGTGTATAAAAAAATAAATAAAATTAAATTTCAAAATTTTTAAAAATAAAATGTAAAAATAAAACAGAAAAAAAGTTCTTCCATTCACACTGATGTATTTATAAGAATGAATTATTTCCATGCTTATATCTATAAATACATAAAAGAGGAATAAAATCTAACTTGAACCAAAAAAGAAAAAAAAAAAACTGAACCTAACAGTTATACAGAGGAAAACACTACCAAGGCACTTGCTCCAGTGGTAAACAATTCTGAAATTGGTCAGAGGTGGGGAATCATCTCCCATAGAGCCAGCAGCCACGCCCGCCCACGCAAGGAGCGTCCTTATTGCAAAGCTGGGGGACCGTGCCGAGGCCTCTGTGAGTAAACGTGAGCGGAGCCCCAGGCCAGCTGCTGCTGAACTGTTCCCACCCTTCCCAGGTGAAACACCTGAATATGTACAAGGGCTTGAAAGCCTAGAGGAAGGGCCGTGGAGCCACACCAGCGACAGCACGCAGGCCACCTTGGTGCCTGCAGGTCAGCCAGGATGGTCCTGGCCACGGGCGCACTTCTGGAAGCTTTCCATTGCCCTGCCTGAGATACCCCTCCTGTCCCGGCCCCCACTCCTTTTTTTCCTTCCTCACCTCAGCCCGGAGAGATACTCCAGTGGAAGTTATGGGTGACACATCCTCTTCTTTACAGGTGGCAGCCTGGCAACTCCTGCAGAAAGTCCAGCAGAGCCCCACTCACACCAGGCCACCCACAAAGCCGTGGACCCTCACACCCTCCCACCAGCACAGCCCCGAGACTGCTGACGGGGCAGAGAATATGGAGTCAGGCACAGCTGCAGGGGCTATTGCTGCCTGGAGTGCTGTTTATATTGACCTCAACCCAGGCACACCTGGGGAGGGCTTGCCGGCAGGTTCAGGCTGCCCAGGTCAGCTAATCCTCAGCCCTCAGGGAATCACATTGCAGAAAATGTACCTCGCTAAGACAGAATATTAGCCAAGGAAAAAAAGCACACAATGCCATTTGCAGCACCGTAGATGAGTCTAGAGGTAATCACGTGACTTGGAGTAAGTCAGAAAGTGAAAGACACATATCATATCATATCACTTATAGGTGTTACCTATAAATTGATACCAGGGCAGATATTTCCACAGAGAAGGGCAATCAAAGTTTCATTAAACAAACTTATGGTTCACCAAAGGAAAGGTGTGAGGATTGAATTCATTACGATATTGGGGTTAACAGACATATACAAACACAGTAGACGTATATAATCACCAAAGACCTACGGAGTACCAAGAGAAGACTACTCAACATTCTGTCATAACGAACATGGGAAAAGGATGCCAGGAAGAATAGACATATGTATATGTGTAAAAGAACCACCTCTTGCACACCTACAACAAGCTAAACGTTGTACTCAAACTTGCTGTAATAAAAAATAGAAAATTAAATTAAAAACACGAACAAGAATTAGTGAGAAAAACTTGAGGGGCTTTCTCCTGGTACATTCCGTTCTACATTCCAATCTAGAAGGCGACTTCCATTGAGGCTCTGCTGCCCTAGTAACCAGATTTGGTAAGGGAGAACTGCTGCCACCTTGTGGCCATTTCACACAACAGCAGCTTTAATCCCAGCGCTAATGGTCAGTGGATATTCCAAATCATTACAGGCCTGTAAATGACACCTGCCCTGAAAACAAATCCTGGGGTCATATATCGACCAAAAAATTAAAAAGACGTCAATATTTCAAAACGACAGTTTCAAGAGGCATATTTCACGCACATTAGTGTTTTGCTTCTTTTGATTTCTTTCTTTATTTGTTAAAAAAACGGGAATGGAAAAAGGCAACCCTCAGAATGGGCGAAAACTTTCACAAACGAATCAATGGACAAAGGTTTAATCTCCAATATATATAAACAGCTCATGCAGCTTAATATTAATAAAACAAACAACCCAATACAAAAATGGGCAGAAGATCTAAATAGACGTTTCTTCAAAGAAGACACAGAGATGGCCAAGACGCACATGAAAAGCTGCTCAACATCACTAATTATTAGAGAAATGCAAATCAAAACTACAATGAGGTAAGACATCACACCTGTTAGAATCGGCATCATCAGATAATCTACAAACAACAAATTCTAGGGAGGGTGTGGACAAAAGGAACCCTCTTCCGCTATTGGTGGGAATGTAAATTGATACAATCACTATGGAGAACAGTATGGAGGTTCCTTTAAAAAACTAAAAAGAGGGCCTCCCTGGTGGCGCAGTGGTTGAGAGTCCGCCTGCCGATGCAGGGGATACGGGTTCGTGCCCCGGTCTGGGAGGATCCCACATGCCGCGGAGTGGCTGGGCCCGTGAGCCATGGCCGCTGGGCCTGCGCATCCGGAGCCTGTGCTCCGCAACGGGAGAGGCCACAACAGTGAGAGGCCCGCATACCGCAAAAAGAAAAAAAAAAAAAAAAAAAAAAAAAAAAAAAACTAAAAAGAGAATTACCATAGGATCCAGCAATCCCACTTCTGGGCATATACCCAGAGAAAACCATAAATCACAATGACACATTCACCACAATGTTCATTGCAGCACTATTTACAATAGCCAGGTAATGGAAGCAACCTAAATGCCCACAGACAGACGAATGGATAAAGATGTGGTACATATATAAAATGGAATATTACTCAGCCATAAAAAGGAATGAAACTGGGTCATTTGTAGAGAAGTTGATGGATCTAGAGACTGTCATACAGAGTGAAGTAAGTCAGAAAGAGAAAAACAAATATTGTATATTAATGCCTATATGTGGAAACTAGAAAAATGCTACAGATGAACTGGTTTGCAGGGCAGAAATAGAGACACAGAGGTAGAGAACAAACGTATGGACACAAAGTGGGGGAAGCCATGGGGTGGTGGTGGTGGGATGAGTTGGGAGATTGGGATTGACCTGTATACATGTCTATGCATAAAATAGATAACTAAGAATAACCTCCTGTATAAAAATAAATAAATAAAATTAAATTTCAAAAATTTTAAAAATAAAATGTAAAAATAAAACAGAAAAAATGTTCTTCCATTCACACTGATGTATTTATAAGAATGAATTATTTCCATGCTTATATCCATAAATACATAAAAGAGGAATAAAATCTAACTTGAACCAAAAAAGAAAAAAAAAAACTGAACCTAACAGTTATACAGAGGAAAACACTACCAAGGCACTTGCTCCAGTGGTAAACAATTCTGAAATTGGTCAGAGGTGGGGAATCATCTCCCATAGAGCCAGCAGCCCCGCTCGACCACGCAAGGAGCGTCCTTATTGAAAACCTGGGGGACCGTGCAGAAGCCTCTGTGAGTAAACGTGAGCTGAGCCCCAGGCCAGCTGCTGCTGAACTGTTCCCACCCTTCCCAGGTGAAACACCTGAATATGTACAAGGGCTTGAAAGCCTAGAGGAAGGGCCGTGGAGCCAAACCAGCGACAGCACGCAGGCCACCTTGGTGCCTGAAGGTCAGCCAGGATGGTCCTGGACACGGGCGCTCTTCTGGAAGCTTTCCATTGCCCTGCCTGAGATACCCCTCCTGTCCCGGCCCCCACTCCTTTTTTTCCTTACTCACCTCAGCCCGGAGAGATATTCCAGTGGAAGTTATGGGTGACACATCCTCTTCTTTACAGGTGGCAGCCTGGCAACTCCTGCAGAAAGTCCAGCAAAGCCCCACTCACACCGGGCCACCCACAAAGCCGTGGACCCTCACACCCTCCCACCAGCACAGCCCCGAGACTGCTGACGGGGCAGAGAATATGGAGTCAGGCACAGCTGCAGGGGCTATTGCTGCCTGGACTGCTGTTTATATTGACCTCAACCCAGGCACACCTGGGGAGGGCTTGCCGGCAGGGTCAGGCTGCCCAGGTCAGCTAATCCTCAGCCCTCAGGGAATCACATTGCAGAAAATGGACCTCGCTAAGACAGAATATTAGCCAAGGAAAAAAATCACACAATGCCATTTGCAGCAGCGTAGATGAGTCTAGAGGTAATCACGTGACTTGGAGTAAGTCAGAAAGTGAACGACACATATCATATCATATCACTTATAGGTGTTACCTATAAATTGATACCAGGGCAGATATTTCCACGGAGAAGGGCAATCACAGATTCATTAAACAAACTTATGGTTCACCAAAGGAAAGGTGTGAGGATTGAATTCATTACGATATTGGGGTTAACAGACATATACAAACACAGTAGATACATATAATCACCAAAGACCTACGGAGTACCAAGAGAAGACTACTCAACATTCTGTCATAACGAACATGGGAAAAGGATCCCAGGAAGAACAGACATATGTATATGTGTAAAAGAACCATCTCTTGCACACCTACAACAAGCTAAACGTTGTACTCAAACTTGCTGTAATAAAAAATAAAAAATTAAATTAAAAACACGAACAAGAATTAGTGAGAAAAACTTGAGGGGCTTTCTCCTGGTACATTCCGTTCTACATTCCAATCTAGAACGCGACTTCCATTGAGGCTCTGCTGCCCTAGTAACCAGATTTGGTAAGGGAGAACTGCTGCCACCTTGTGGCCATTTCACAGAACAGCAGCTTTAATCCCAGCGCTAATGGTCAGTGGATATTCCAAATCATTACAGGCCTGTAAATGACACCTGCCCTGAAAACAAATCCTGGGGTCATATATCGACCAAAAAATTAAAAAGACGTCCATATTTCAAAACGACAGTTTCAAGAGGCATATTTCACGCACATTAGTGTTCTGATTCTTTTGCTTTCTTTCTTTCTTTGTTAAAAAAACGGGAATGAAAAAAAGGTAACCCTCAGAAGGGGCGAAAACGTTCACAAACGAATCAATGGACAAAGGTTTAATCTCCAATATATATAAACAGCTCATGCAGCTTAATATTAATAAAACAAACAACCCAATACAAAAATGGGCAGAAGATCTAAATAGACGTTTCTTCAAAGAAGACACAGAGATGGCCAAGACGCACATGAAAAGCTGCTCAACATCACTAATTATTAGAGAAATGCAAATCAAAACTACAATGAGGTAAGACATCACACCTGTTAGAATCGGCATCATCAGATAATATACAAACAACAAATTCTAGGGAGGGTGTGGACAAAAGGAACCCTCTTCCGCTATTGGTGGGAATGTAAACTGATACAGTCACTATGGAGAACAGTATGGAGGTTCCTTTAAAAAACTAAAAAGAGAATTACCATAGGATCCAGCAATCCCACTTCTGGGCATATACCCAGAGAAAACCATAAATCACAATGACACATTAACCACAATGTTCATTGCAGCACTATTTACAATAGCCAGGTAATGGAAGCAACCTAAATGCCCACAGACAGACGAATGGATAAAGATGTGGTACATATATAAAATGGAATATTACTCAGCCATAAAAAGGAATGAAACTGGGTCATTTGTAGAGAAGTTGATGGATCTAGAGACTGTCATACAGAGTGAAGTAAGTCAGAAAGAGAAAAACAAATATTGTATATTAATGCCTATATGTGCAACCTAGAAAAATGGCACAGATGAACTGGTTTGCAGGGCAGAAATAGAGACACAGAGGTAGAGAACAAACGTATGGACACAAAGTGGGGGAAGCCATGGGGTGGTGGTGGTGGGATGAGTTGGGAGATTGGGATTGACCTGTATACATGTCTATGCATAAAATAGATAACTAAGAATAACCTACTGTATAAAAATAAATAAATAAAATTAAATTTCATAAATTTTAAAAATAAAATGTAAAAATAAAACAGAAAAAATGTTCTTCCATTCACACTGATGTATTTATAAGAATGAATTATTTCCATGCTTATATCCATAAATACATAAAAGAGGAATAAAATCTAACTTGAACCAAAAAAGAAAAAAAAAACTGAACCTAACAGTTATACAGAGGAAAACACTACCAAGGCACTTGCTCCAGTGGTAAACAATTCTGAAATTGGTCAGAGGTGGGGAATCATCTCCCATAGAGCCAGCAGCCCCGCTCGCCCACGCAAGGAGCGTTCTTATTGAAAAGCTGGTGGACCGTGCCGAGGCCTCTGTGTGTAAACGTGAGCTGAGCCCCAGGCCAGCTGCTGCTGAACTGTTCCCACCCTTCCCAGGTGAAACACCTGAATATGTACAAGGGCTTGAAAGCCTAGAGGAAGGGCCGTGGAGCCAAACCAGCGACAGCACGCAGGCCACCTTGGTGCCTGAAGGTCAGCCAGGATGGTCCTGGCCACGGGCGCTCTTCTGGAAGCTTTCCATTGCCCTGCCTGAGATACCCCTCCTGTCCCGGCCCCCACTCCTTTTTTTCCTTACTCACCTCAGCCCGGAGAGATATTCCAGAGGAAGTTATGGGTGACACATCCTCTTCTTTAAAGGTGGCAGCCTGGCAACTCCTGCAGAAAGTCCAGCAGAGCCCCACTCACACCGGGCCACCCACAAAGCCGTGGACCCTCACACCCTCCCACCAGCACAGCCCCGAGACTGCTGACGGGGCAGAGAATATGGAGTCAGGCACAGCTGCAGGGGCTATTGCTGCCTGGAGTGCTGTTTATATTGACCTCAACCAAGGCACACCTGGGGAGGGCTTGCCGGCAGGGTCAGGCTGCCCAGGTCAGCTAATCCTCAGCCCTCAGGGAATCACATTGCAGAAAATGGACCTCGCTAAGACAGAATATTAGCCAAGGAAAAAAAGCACACAATGCCATTTGCAGCACCGTAGATGAGTCTAGAGGTAATCACGTGACTTGGAGTAAGTCAGAAAGTGAACGACACATATCATATCATATCACTTATAGGTGTTACCTATAAATTGATACCAGGGCAGATATTTCCACAGAGAAGGGCAATCAAAGATTCATTAAACAAACTTATGGTTCACCAAAGGAAAGGTGTGAGGATTGAATTCATTACGATATTGGGGTTAAGAGACATATACAAACACAGTAGACGTATACAATCACCAAAGACCTACGGAGTACCAAGAGAAGACTACTCAACATTCTGTCATAACGAACATGGGAAAAGGATCCCAGGAAGAACAGACATATGTATATGTGTAAAAGAACCACCTCTTGCACACCTACAACAAGCTAAACGTTGTACGCAAACTTGCTGTAATAAAAAATAAAAAATTAAATTAAAAACACGAACAAGAATTAGTGAGAAAAACTTGAGGGGCTTTCTCCTGGCACATTCCGTTCTACATTCCAATCTAGAACGCGACTTCCATTGAGGCTCTGCTGCCCTAGTAACCAGATTTGGTAAGGGAGAACTGCTGCCACCTTGTGGCCGTTTCACACAACAGCAGCTTTAATCCCAGCGCTAATGGTCAGTGGATATTCCAAATCATTACAGGCCTGTAAATGACACCTGCCCTGAAAACAAATCCTGGCGTCATATATCGACCAAAAAATTCAAAAGACGTCCATATTTCAAAACGACAGTTTCAAGAGGCATATTTCACGCACATTAGTGTTCTGATTCTTTTGCTTTCTTTCTTTCTTTGTTAAAAAAACGGGAATGAAAAAAAGGTAACCCTCAGAAGGGGCGAAAACGTTCACAAACGAATCAATGGACAAAGGTTTAATCTCCAATATATATAAACAGCTCATGCAGCTTAATATTAATACAACAAACAACCCAATACAAAAATGGGCAGAAGATCTAAATAGACGTTTCTTCAAAGAAGACACAGAGATGGCCAAGACGCACATGAAAAGCTGCTCAACATCACTAATTATTAGAGAAATGCAAATCAAAACTACAATGAGGTAAGACCTCACACCTGTTAGAATCGGCATCATCAGATAATCTACAAACAACAAATTCTGGGGAGGGTGTGGACAAAAGGAACCCTCTTCCGCTATTGGTGGGAATGTAAATTGATACAGTCACTATGGAGAACAGTATGGAGGTTCCTTTAAAAAACTAAAAAGAGAATTACCATAGGATCCAGCAATCCCACTTATGGGCATATACCCAGAGAAAACCATAAATCACAAAGACATATTCACCACAATGTTCATTGCAGCACTATTTACAATAGCCAGGTAATGGAAGCAACCTAAATGGCCACAGACAGACGAATGGATAAAGATGTGGTACATATATAAAATGGAATATTACTCATCCATAAAAAGGAATGAAACTGAGTCATTTGTAGAGAAGTTGATGGATCTAGAGACTGTCATACAGAGTGAAGTAAGTCAGAAAGAGAAAAACAAATATTGTATATTAATGCCTATATGTGGAACCTAGAAAAATGCTACAGATGCACTGGTTTGCAGGGCAGAAATAGTGACAGAGAGGTAGAGAACAAACGTATGGACACAAAGTGGGGGAAGCCATGGGGTGGTGGTGGTGGGATGAGTTGGGAGATTGGGATTGACCTGTATACATGTCTATGCATAAAATAGATAACTAATAATAACCTACTGTATAAAAAAAATAAATAAAATTAAATTTCAAAAATTTTAAAAATAAAATGTAAAAATAAAACAGAAAAAATGTTCTTCCATTCACACTGATGTATTTATAAGAATGAATTATTTCCATGCTTATATCCATAAATACATAAAAGAGGAATAAAATCTAACTTGAACCAAAAAAGAAAAAAAAAACTGAACCTAACAGTTATACAGAGGAAAACACTACCAAGGCACTTGCTCCAGTGGTAAACAATTCTGAAATTGGTCAGAGGTGGGGAATCATCTCCCATTGAGCCAGCAGCCCCACCCGCCCACGCAAGGACCGTCCTTATTGCAATGCTGGGGGACCGTCCCGAGGCCTCTGTGAGTAAACGTGAGCTGAGCCCCAGGCCAGCTGCTGCTGAACTGTTCCCACCCTTCCCAGGTGAAACACCTGAATATGTACAAGGGCTTGAAAGCCTAGAGGAAGGGCCGTGGAGCCACACAAGCGACAGCACGCAGGCCACCTTGGTGCCTGCAGGTCAGCCAGGATGGTCCTGGCCACGGGCGCTCTTCTGGAAGCTTTCCATTGCCCTGCCTGAGATACCCCTCCTGTCCCGGCCCCCAATCCTTTTTTTCCTTCCTCACCTCAGCCCAGAGAGATATTCCAGTGGAAGTTATGGGTGACACATCCTCTTCTTTACAGGTGGCAGATTGGCAACTCCTGCAGAAAGTCCAGCAGAGCCCCACTAACACCGGGCCACCCAGAAACCCGTGGACCCTCACACCCTCCCACCAGCACAGCCCCGAGACTGCTGACGGGGCAGAGAATATGGAGTCAGGCACAGCTGCAGGGGCTATTGCTGCCTGGAGTGCTGTTTATATTGACCTCAACTCAGGCACACCTGGGGAGGGCTTGCCGGCAGGGTCAGGCTGCCCAGGTCAGCTAATCCTCAGCCCTCAGGGAATCACATTGCAGAAAATGGACCTCGCTAAGACAGAATATTAGCAAAGGAAAAAAAGCACACAATGCCATTTGCAGCACCGTAGATGAGTCTAGAGGTAATCACGAGACTTGGAGTAAGTCAGAAAGTGAAAGACACATATCATATCATATCACTTATAGGTGTTACCTATAAATTGATACCAGGGCAGATATTTCCACGGAGAAGGGCAATCACAGATTCATTAAAAAAACTTATGGTTCACCAAAGGAAAGGTGTGAGGATTGAATTCATTACGATATTGGGGTTAACAGACATATACAAACACAGTAGACATATATAATCACCAAAGACCTACGGAGTACCAAGAGAAGACTACTCAACATTCTGTCATAACGAACATGGGAAAAGGATCCCAGGAAGAACAGACATATGTATATGTGTAAAAGAACCACCTCTTGCACACCTACAACAAGCTAAACGTTGTACTCAAACTTGCTGTAATAAAAAATAAAAAATTAAATTAAAAACACGAACAAGAAGTAGTGAGACAAACTTGAGGGGCTTTCTCCTGGCACATTCCGTTCTAAATTCCAATCTAGAACGCGACTTCCATTGAGGCTCTGCTGCCCTAGTAACCAGATTTGGTAAGGGAGAACTGCTGCCACCTTGTGGCCGTTTCACACAACAGCAGGTTTAATCCCAGCGCTAATGGTCAGTGGATATTCCAAATCATTACAGGCCTGTAAATGACACCTGCCCTGAAAACAAATCCTGGGGTCATATATCGACCAAAAAATTCAAAAGACGTCCATATTTCAAAACGACAGTTTCAAGAGGCATATTTCACGCACATTAGTGATCTGCTTCTTTAGCTTTCATTCTTTCTTTGTTAAAAAAACGGGAATGGAAAAATGTAACCCTCAGAAGGGGCGAAAACGTTCACAAACGAATCAATGGACAAAGGTTTAATCTCCAATATATATATACAGCTCATGCAGCTTAATATTAATACAACAAACAACCCAATACAAAAATGGGCAGAAGATCTAAATAGACGTTTCTTCAAAGAAGACACAGAGATGGCCAAGACGCACATGAAAAGCTGCTCAACATCACTAATTACTAGAGAAATGCAAATCAAAACTACAATGAGGTAAGACCTCACACCTGTTAGAATCGGCATCATCAGATAATCTACAAACAACAAATTCTGGGGAGGGTGTGGACATAAGGAACCCTCTTCCGCTATTGGTGGGAATGTAAATTGATACAGTCACTATGGAGAACAGTATGGAGGTTCCTTTAAAAAACTACAAAGAGAATTACCATAGGATTCAGCAATCCCACTTCTGGGCATATACCCAGAGAAAACCATAAATCACAGAGACACATTCACCACAATGTTCATTGCAGCACTATTTACACTAGCCAGGTAATGGAAGCAACCTAAATGCCCACAGACAGAGGAATGGATAAAGATGTGGTACATATATAAAATGGAATATTACTCAGCCATAAAAAGGAAAGAAACTGAGTCATTTGTAGAGAAGTTGATGGATCTAGAGACTGTCATACAGAGTGAAGTAAGTCAGAAAGAGAAAAACAAATATTGTATATTAATGCCTATATGTGGAACCTAGAAAAATGCTACAGATGAACTGGTTTGCAGGGCAGAAATAGAGACACAGAGGTAGAGAACAAACGTATGGACCCAAAGTGGGGGAAGCCATGGGGTGGTGGTGGTGGGATGAGTTGGGAGATTGGGATTGACCTGTATACATGTATATGCATAAAATAGATAACTAATAATAACCTAGTGTATAAAAAAATAAATAAAATAAAATTTCAAAAATTTTAAAAATAAAATGTAAAAATAAAACAGAAAAAAAGTTCTTCCATTCACACTGATGTATTTATAAGAATGAATTATTTCCATGCTTATATCCATAAATACATAAAAGAGGAATAAAATCTAACTTGAACCAAAAAAGAAAAGAAAACTGAACCTAACAGTTATACAGAGGAAAACACTACCAAGGCACTTGCTCCAGTGGTAAACAATTCTGAAATTGGTCAGAGGTGGGGAATCATCTCCCATAGAGCCAGCAGGCCCCCCGCCCACGCAAGGAGCGTCCTTATTGCAAAGCTGGGGGACCGTGCCGAGGCCTCTGTGAGTAAACGTGAGCGGAGCCCCAGGCCAGCTGCTGCTGAACTGTTCCCACCCTTCCCAGGTGAAACACCTGAATATGTACAAGGGCTTGAAAGCCTAGAGGAAGGGCCATGGAGCCACACCAGCGACAGCACGCAGGCCACATTGGTGCCTGCAGGTCAGCCAGGATGGTCCTGGCCACGTGCGCTCTTCTGGAAGCTTTCCATTGCCCTGCCTGAGATACCCCTCCTGTCCCGGCCCCCACTCCTTTTTTTCCTTCCTCACCTCAGCCCGGAGAGATATTCCAGTGGAAATTATTGGTGACACAGCCTCTTCTTTACAGGTGGCTGCCTGGCAACTCCTGCAGAAAGTCCAGCAGAGCCCCACGCACACCGGGCCACCCACAAAGCCGTGGACCCTCACACCCTCCCACAAGCACAGCCCCGAGAGTGCTGACGGGGCAGAGAATATGGAGTCAGGCACAGCTGCAGGGGCTATTGCTGCCTGGAGTGCTGTTTATATTGACCTCAACCCAGGCACACCTGGGGAGGGCTTGCAGGCAGGGTCAGGCTGCCCAGGTCAGCTAATCCTCAGCCCTCAGGGAATCACATTGCAGAAAATGGACCTCGCTAAGACAGAATATTAGCCAAGGAAAAGAAGCACACAATGCCATTTGCAGCACCGTAGATGAGTCTAGAGGTAATCACGTGACTTGGAGTAAGTCAGAAAGTGAAAGACACATATCATATCATATCACTTATAGGTGTTACCTATAAATAGATACCAGGGCAGATATTTCCACGGAGAAGGGCAATCACAGATTCATTAAACAAACTTATGGTTCACCAAAGGAAAGTTGTTAGGATTGAATTCATTACGATATTGGGGTTAACAGACATATACAAACACAGTAGACATATATAATCACCAAAGACCTACGGAGTACCAAGAGAAGACTACTCAACATTTTGTCATAACGAACATGGGAAAAGGATCCCAGGAAGAGGAGACATTTGTATATGTGTAAAAGAACCACCTCCTGCACACCTACAACAAGCTAAACGTTGTACTCAAACTTGCTGTAATAAAAAATAAAAAATTAAATTAAAAACACGAACAAGAAGTAGTGAGACAAACTTGAGGGGCTTTCTCCTGGCACATTCCGTTCTACATTCCAATCTAGAAAGCGACTTCCATTGAGGCTCTGCTGCCCTAGTAACCTGATTTGGTAAGGGAGAACTGCTGCCACCTTGTGGCCGTTTCACACAACAGCAGCTTTAATCCCAGCGCTAATGGTCAGTGGATATTCCAAATCATTACAGGCCTGTAAATGACACCTGACCTGAAAACAAATCCTGGGGTCATATATCGACCAAAACATTCAAAAGACGTCCATATTTCAAAACGACAGTTTCAAGAGGCATATTTCACGCACATTAGTGTTCTGCTTCTTTTGATTTCTTTCTTTCTTTGTTAAAAAAACGGGAATGGAAAAAGGCAACCCTCAGAATGGGCGAAAACTTTCACAAACGAATCAATGGACAAAGGTTTAAACTCCAATATATATAAACAGCTCATGCCGCTTAATATTAATAAAACAAACAACCCAATACAAAAATGGGCAGAAGATCTAAATAGACGTTTCTTCAAAGAAGACACAGAGATGGCCAGGACGCACATGAAAAGCTGCTCAACATCACTAATTATTAGAGAAATGCAAATCAAAACTACAATGAGGTAAGACCTCACACCTGTTAGAATCGGCATCATCAGATAATCTACAAACAACAAATTCTGGGGAGGGTGTGTACAAAAGGAACCCTCTTCCGCTATTGGTGGGAATGTAAATTGATACAGTCACTATGGAGAACAGTATGGAGGTTCCTTTAAAAAACTAAAAAGAGAATTACCATAGGATCCAGCAATCCCACTTCTGGGCATATACCCAGAGAAAACCATAAATCACAGAGACACATTCACCACAATGTTCATTGCAGCACTATTTACAATAGCCAGGTAATGGAAGCAACCTAAATGCCCACAGACAGACGAATGGATAAAGATGTGGTACATATATAAAATGGAATATTACTCAGCCATAAAAAGGAATGAAACTGAGTCATTTGTAGAGAAGTTGATGGATCTAGAGACTGTCATACAGAGTGAAGTAAGTCAGAAAGAGATAAACAAATATTGTATATTAATGCCTATATGTGGAACCTAGAAAAATGCTACAGATGAACTGGTTTGCAGGGCAGAAATAGAGACACAGAGGTAGAGAACAAACGTACCGACACAAAGTGGGGGAAGCCATGGGGTGGTGGTGGTGGGATGAGTTGGGAGATTGGGATTGACCTGTATACATGTATATGCATAAAATACATAACTAATAATAACCTACTGTATAAAAAAAATAAATAAAATTAAATTTCAAAAATTTAAAAAATAAAATGTAAAAATAAAACAGAAAAAATGTTCTTCCATTCACACTGATGTATTTATAAGAATGAATTATTTCCATGCTTATATCCATAAATACATAAAAGAGGAATAAAATCTAACTTGAACCAAAAATTAAAAAAAAAAACCTGAACCTAACAGTTAAACAGAGGAAAACACTACCAAGGCACTTGCTCCAGTGGTAAACAATTCTGAAATTGGTCAGAGGTGGGGAATCATCTCCCATACAGCCAGTAGCCCCACCCGCCCACGCAAGGAGCGTCCTTATTGCAAAGCTGGGGGACCGTGCCGAGGTCTCTGTGAGTAAACGTGAGCTGAGCCCCAGGCCAGCTGCTGCTGAACTGTTCCCACCCTTCCCAGGTGAAACACCTGAATATGTACAAGGGCTTGAAAGCCTAGAGGAAGGGCCGTGGAGCCACACCAGCGAAAGCACGCAGGCCAACTTGGTGCCTGCAGGTCAGCCAGAATGGTCCTGGCCACGGGCGCTCTTCTGGAAGCTTTCCATTGCCCTGCCTGAGATACCCCTCCTGTCCCGGCCCCCACTCCTTTTTTTCCTTACTCACCTCAGCCCGGAGAGATACTCCAGTGGAAGTTATGGGTGACACATCCTCTTCTTTACAGGTGGCAGCCTGGCAACTCCTGCAGAAACTCCAGCATATCCCCACTAACACCGGGCCACCCACAAAGCCGTGGACCCTCACACCCTCCCACCAGCACAGCCCCGAGACTGCTGACGGGGCAGAGAATATGGAGTCAGGCACAGCTGCAGGGGCTATTGCTGCCTGGAGTGCTGTTTATATTGACCTCAACCCAGGCACACCTGGGGAGGGCTTGCCGGCAGGGTCAGGCTGCCCAGGTCAGCTAATCCTCAGCCCTCAGGGAATCACATTGCAGAAAATGGACCTCGCTAAGACAGAATATTAGCCAAGGAAAAGAAGCACACAATGCCATTTGCAGCACCGTAGATGAGTCTAGACGTAATCACGAGACTTGGAGTAAGTCAGAAAGTGAAAGACACATATCATATCATATCACTTATAGGTGTTACCTATAAATTGATACCAGGGCAGATATTTCCACGGAGAAGGGCAATCACAGATTCATTAAACAAACGTATGGTTCACCAAAGGAAAGGTGTGAGGATTGAATTCATTACGATATTGGTGTTAACAGACATATACAAACACAGTAGACATATATAATCACCAAAGACCTACGGAGTACCAAGAGAAGACTACTCAACATTTTGTCATAACGAACATGGGAAAAGGATCCCAGGAAGAACAGACATATGTATATCTGTAAAAGAACCACCTCTTGCACACCTACAACAAGCTAAACGTTGTACTCAAACTTGCTGTAATAAAAAATAAAAAATTAAATTAAAAACACGAACAAGAAGTAGTGAGACAAACTTGAGGGGCTTTCTCCTGGCACATTCCGTTCTAAATTCCAATCTAGAACGCGACTTCCATTGAGGCTCTGCTGCCCTAGTAACCAGATTTGGTAAGGGAGAACTGCTGCCACCTTGTGGCCGTTTCACACAACAGCAGGTTTAATCCCAGCGCTAATGGTCAGTGGATATTCCAAATCATTACAGGCCTGTAAATGACACCTGCCCTGAAAACAAATCCTGGGGTTATATATCGACCAAAAAATTCAAAAGACGTCCATATTTCAAAACGACAGTTTCAAGAGGCATATTTCACGCACATTAGAGTTCTGCTTCTTTTGATTTCTTTCTTTCTTTGTTAAAAAAACGGGAATGGAAAAAGGCAACCCTCAGAATGGGCGAAAACTTTCACAAACGAATCAATGGACAAAGGTTTAATCTCCAATATATATAAACAGCTCATGCAGCTTAATATTAATACAACAAACAACCCAATACAAAAATGGGCAGAAGATCTAAATAGACGTTTCTTCAAAGAAGACACAGAGATGGCCAAGACGCACATGAAAAGCTGCTCAACATCACTAATTATTAGAGAAATGCAAATCAAAACTACAATGAGGTAAGACATCACACCTGTTAGAATCGGCATCATCAGATATTCTACAAACAACAAATTCTGGGGAGGGTGTGGACAAAAGGAACCCTCTTCCGCTATTGGTGGGAATGTAAATTGATACAGTCACCATGGAGAACAGTATGGAGGTTCCTTTAAAAAACTAAAAAGAGAATTACCATAGGATCCAGCAATCCCACTTCTGGGCATATACCCAGAGAAAACCATAAATCACAGAGACACATTCACCACAATGTTCATTGCAGCACTATTTACAATAGCCAGGTAATGGAAGCAACCTAAATGGCCACAGACAGACGAATGGATAAAGATGTGGTACATATATAAAATGGAATATTACTCAGCCATAAAAAGGAATGAAACTGAGTCATTTGTAGAGAAGTTGATGGATCTAGAGACTGTCATACAGAGTGAAGTAAGTCAGAAAGAGAAAAACAAATATTGTATAATAATGCCTATATGTGGAACCTAGAAAAATGCTACAGATGAACTGGTTTGCAGGGCAGAAATAGAGACACAGAGGTAGAGAACAAACGTATCGACACAAAGTGGGGGAAGCCATGGGGTGGTGGTGGTGGGATGAGTTGGGAGAATGGGATTGACCTGTATACATGTATATGCATAAAATAGATAACTAATAATAACCTAGTGTATAAAAAAATAAATAAAATTAAATTTCAAAATTTTTAAAAATAAAATGTAAAAATAAAACAGAAAAAATGTTCTTCCATTCACACTGATGTATTTATAAGAATGAATTATATCCATGCTTATATCTATAAATACATAAAATAGGAATAAAATCTAACTTGAACCAAAAAAGAAAAAAAAAACTGAACCTAACAGTTATACAGAGGAAAACACTACCAAGGCACTTGGTCCACTGGTAAACAATTCTGAAATTGGTCAGAGGTGGGGAATCATCTCCCATACAGCCAGCAGCCCCACCCGCCCACGAAAGGAGCATCCTTATTGCAAAGCTGGGGGACCGTGCCGAGGTCTCTGTGAGTAAACGTGAGCTGAGCCCCAGGCCAGCTGCTGCTGAACTGTTCCCACCCTTCCCAGGTGAAACACCTGAATATGTACAAGGGCTTGAAAGCCTAGAGGAAGGGCCGTGGAGCCACACCAGCGAAAGCACGCAGGCCAACTTGGTGCCTGCAGGTCAGCCAGGATGGTCCTGGCCACGGGCGCTCTTCTGGAAGCTTTCCATTGCCCTGCCTGAGATACCCCTCCTGTCCCGGCCACCACTCCTTTTTTTCCTTCCTCACCTCAGCCCGGAGAGATACTCCAGTGGAAGTTATGGGTGACACATCCTCTTCTTTACAGGTGGCAGCCTGGCAACTCCTGCAGAAAGTCCAGCAGAGCCCCACTCACACCAGGCCACCCACAAAGCCGTGGACCCTCACACCCTCCCACCAGCACAGCCCCGAGACTGCTGACGGGGCAGAGAATATGGAGTCAGGCACAGCTGCAGGGGCTATTGCTGCCTGGAGTGCTGTTTATATTGACCTCAACCCAGGCACACCTGGGGAGGGCTTGCCGGCAGGGTCAGGCTGCCCAGGTCAGCTAATCCTCAGCCCTCAGGGAATCACATTGCAGAAAATGGACCTCGCTAAGACAGAATATTAGCCAAGGAAAAGAAGCACACAATGCCATTTGCAGCACCGTAGATGAGTCTAGAGGTAATCACGTGACTTGGAGTAAGTCAGAAAGTGAAAGACACATATCATATCATATCACTTATAGGTGTTACCTATAAATTGATACCAGGGCAGATATTTCCACAGAGAAGGGCAATCAAAGATTCATTAAACAAACTTATGGTTCACCAAAGGAAAGGTGTGAGGATTGAATTCATTACGATATTGGGGTTAACAGACATATACAAACACAGTAGACGTATATAATCACCAAAGACCTACGGAGTACCAAGAGAAGACTACTCAACATTCTGTCATAACGAACATGGGAAAAGGATGCCAGGAAGAATAGACATATGTATATGTGTAAAAGAACCACCTCTTGCACACCTACAACAAGCTAAACGTTGTACTCAAACTTGCTGTAATAAAAAATAGAAAATTAAATTAAAAACACGAACAAGAATTAGTGAGAAAAACTTGAGGGGCTTTCTCCTGGCACATTCCGTTCTACATTCCAATCTAGAACGCGACTTCCATTGAGGCTCTGCTGCCCTAGTAACCAGATTTGGTAAGGGAGAACTGCTGCCACCTTGTGGCCGTTTCACACAACAGCAGCTTTAATCCCAGCGCTAATGGTCAGTGGATATTCCAAATCATTACAGGCCTGTAAATGACACCTGCCCTGAAAACAAATCCTGGGGTCATATATCGACCAAAAAATTCAAAAGACGTCCATATTTCAAAACGACAGTTTCAAGAGGCATATTTCACGCACATTAGTGTTCTGCTTCTTTTGATTTCTTTCTTTCTTTGTTAAAAAACGGGAATGGAAAAAGGCAACCCTCAGAATGGGCGAAAACTTTCACAAACGAATCAATGGACAAAGGTTCAATCTCCAATATATATAAACAGCTCATGCAGCTTAATATTAATACAACAAACAACCCAATACAAAAATGGGCAGAAGATCTAAATAGACGTTTCTTCAAAGAAGACACAGAGATGGCCAAGACGCACATGAAAAGCTGCTCAACATCACTAATTATTAGAGAAATGCAAATCAAAACTACAATGAGGTAAGACATCACACCTGTTAGAATCGGCATCATCAGATATTCCACAAACAACAAATTCTGGGGACGGTGTGGACAAAAGGAACCCTCTTCCGCTATTGGTGGGAATGTAAATTGATACAGTCACTATGGAGAACAGTATGGAGGTTCCTTTAAAAAACTAAAAAGAGAATTACCATAGGATCCAGCAATCCCACTTCTGGGCATATACCCAGAGAAAACCATAAATCACAGAGACACATTCACCACAATGTTCATTGCAGCACTATTTACAATAGCCAGGTAATGGAAGCAACCTAAATGGCCACAGACAGACGAATGGATAAAGATGTGGTACATATATAAAATGGAATATTACTCAGCCATAAAAAGGAATGAAACTGAGTCATTTGTAGAGAAGTTGATGGATCTAGAGACTGTCATACAGAGTGAAGTAAGTCAGAAAGAGAAAAACAAATATTGTATAATAATGCCTATATGTGGAACCTAGAAAAATGCTACAGATGAACTGGTTTGCAGGGCAGAAATAGAGACACAGAGGTAGAGAACAAACGTATCGACACAAAGTGGGGCAAGCCATGGGGTGGTGGTGGTGGGATGAGTTGGGAGAATGGGATTGACCTGTATACATGTATATGCATAAAATAGATAACTAATAATAACCTAGTGTATAAAAAAATAAATAAAATTAAATTTCAAAATTTTTAAAAATAAAATGTAAAAATAAAACAGAAAAAATGTTCTTCCATTCACACTGATGTATTTATAAGAATGAATTATATCCATGCTTATATCTATAAATACATAAAATAGGAATAAAATCTAACTTGAACCAAAAAAGAAAAAAAAAACTGAACCTAACAGTTATACAGAGGAAAACACTACCAAGGCACTTGGTCCACTGGTAAACAATTCTGAAATTGGTCAGAGGTGGGGAATCATCTCCCATACAGCCAGCAGCCCCACCCGCCCACGAAAGGAGCATCCTTATTGCAAAGCTGGGGGACCGTGCCGAGGTCTCTGTGAGTAAACGTGAGCTGAGCCCCAGGCCAGCTGCTGCTGAACTGTTCCCACCCTTCCCAGGTGAAACACCTGAATATGTACAAGGGCTTGAAAGCCTAGAGGAAGGGCCGTGGAGCCACACCAGCGAAAGCACGCAGGCCAACTTGGTGCCTGCAGGTCAGCCAGGATGGTCCTGGCCACGGGCGCTCTTCTGGAAGCTTTCCATTGCCCTGCCTGAGATACCCCTCCTGTCCCGGCCACCACTCCTTTTTTTCCTTCCTCACCTCAGCCCGGAGAGATACTCCAGTGGAAGTTATGGGTGACACATCCTCTTCTTTACAGGTGGCAGCCTGGCAACTCCTGCAGAAAGTCCAGCAGAGCCCCACTCACACCAGGCCACCCACAAAGCCGTGGACCCTCACACCCTCCCACCAGCACAGCCCCGAGACTGCTGACGGGGCAGAGAATATGGAGTCAGGCACAGCTGCAGGGGCTATTGCTGCCTGGAGTGCTGTTTATATTGACCTCAACCCAGGCACACCTGGGGAGGGCTTGCCGGCAGGGTCAGGCTGCCCAGGTCAGCTAATCCTCAGCCCTCAGGGAATCACATTGCAGAAAATGGACCTCGCTAAGACAGAATATTAGCCAAGGAAAAGAAGCACACAATGCCATTTGCAGCACCGTAGATGAGTCTAGAGGTAATCACGTGACTTGGAGTAAGTCAGAAAGTGAAAGACACATATCATATCATATCACTTATAGGTGTTACCTATAAATTGATACCAGGGCAGATATTTCCACAGAGAAGGGCAATCAAAGATTCATTAAACAAACTTATGGTTCACCAAAGGAAAGGTGTGAGGATTGAATTCATTACGATATTGGGGTTAACAGACATATACAAACACAGTAGACGTATATAATCACCAAAGACCTACGGAGTACCAAGAGAAGACTACTCAACATTCTGTCATAACGAACATGGGAAAAGGATGCCAGGAAGAATAGACATATGTATATGTGTAAAAGAACCACCTCTTGCACACCTACAACAAGCTAAACGTTGTACTCAAACTTGCTGTAATAAAAAATAGAAAATTAAATTAAAAACACGAACAAGAATTAGTGAGAAAAACTTGAGGGGCTTTCTCCTGGCACATTCCGTTCTACATTCCAATCTAGAACGCGACTTCCATTGAGGCTCTGCTGCCCTAGTAACCAGATTTGGTAAGGGAGAACTGCTGCCACCTTGTGGCCGTTTCACACAACAGCAGCTTTAATCCCAGCGCTAATGGTCAGTGGATATTCCAAATCATTACAGGCCTGTAAATGACACCTGCCCTGAAAACAAATCCTGGGGTCATATATCGACCAAAAAATTCAAAAGACGTCCATATTTCAAAACGACAGTTTCAAGAGGCATATTTCACGCACATTAGTGTTCTGCTTCTTTTGATTTCTTTCTTTCTTTGTTAAAAAAACGGGAATGGAAAAAGGCAACCCTCAGAATGGGCGAAAACTTTCACAAACGAATCAATGGACAAAGGTTTAATCTCCAATATATATAAACAGCTCATGCAGCTTAATATTAATACAACAAACAACCCAATACAAAAATGGGCAGAAGATCTAAATAGACGTTTCTTCAAAGAAGACACAGAGATGGCCAAGACGCACATGAAAAGCTGCTCAACATCACTAATTATTAGAGAAATGCAAATCAAAACTACAATGAGGTAAGACATCACACCTGTTAGAATCGGCATCATCAGATATTCTACAAACAACAAATTCTGGGGACGGTGTGGACAAAAGGAACCCTCTTCCGCTATTGGTGGGAATGTAAATTGATACAGTCACTATGGAGAACAGTATGGAGGTTCCTTTAAAAAACTAAAAAGAGAATTACCATAGGATCCAGCAATCCCACTTCTGGGCATATACCCAGAGAAAACCATAAATCACAGAGACACATTCACCACAATGTTCATTGCAGCACTATTTACAATAGCCAGGTAATGGAAGCAACCTAAATGGCCACAGACAGACGAATGGATAAAGATGTGGTACATATATAAAATGGAATATTACTCAGCCATAAAAAGGAATGAAACTGAGTCATTTGTAGAGAAGTTGATGGATCTAGAGACTGTCATACAGAGTGAAGTAAGTCAGAAAGAGAAAAACAAATATTGTATAATAATGCCTATATGTGGAACCTAGAAAAATGCTACAGATGAACTGGTTTGCAGGGCAGAAATAGAGACACAGAGGTAGAGAACAAACGTATCGACACAAAGTGGGGCAAGCCATGGGGTGGTGGTGGTGGGATGAGTTGGGAGAATGGGATTGACCTGTATACATGTATATGCATAAAATAGATAACTAATAATAACCTAGTGTATAAAAAAATAAATAAAATTAAATTTCAAAATTTTTAAAAATAAAATGTAAAAATAAAACAGAAAAAATGTTCTTCCATTCACACTGATGTATTTATAAGAATGAATTATATCCATGCTTATATCTATAAATACATAAAATAGGAATAAAATCTAACTTGAACCAAAAAAGAAAAAAAAAAACTGAACCTAACAGTTATACAGAGGAAAACACTACCAAGGCACTTGGTCCACTGGTAAACAATTCTGAAATTGGTCAGAGGTGGGGAATCATCTCCCATACAGCCAGCAGCCCCACCCGCCCACGAAAGGAGCATCCTTATTGCAAAGCTGGGGGACCGTGCCGAGGTCTCTGTGAGTAAACGTGAGCTGAGCCCCAGGCCAGCTGCTGCTGAACTGTTCCCACCCTTCCCAGGTGAAACACCTGAATATGTACAAGGGCTTGAAAGCCTAGAGGAAGGGCCGTGGAGCCACACCAGCGAAAGCACGCAGGCCAACTTGGTGCCTGCAGGTCAGCCAGGATGGTCCTGGCCACGGGCGCTCTTCTGGAAGCTTTCCATTGCCCTGCCTGAGATACCCCTCCTGTCCCGGCCACCACTCCTTTTTTTCCTTCCTCACCTCAGCCCGGAGAGATACTCCAGTGGAAGTTATGGGTGACACATCCTCTTCTTTACAGGTGGCAGCCTGGCAACTCCTGCAGAAAGTCCAGCAGAGCCCCACTCACACCAGGCCACCCACAAAGCCGTGGACCCTCACACCCTCCCACCAGCACAGCCCCGAGACTGCTGACGGGGCAGAGAATATGGAGTCAGGCACAGCTGCAGGGGCTATTGCTGCCTGGAGTGCTGTTTATATTGACCTCAACCCAGGCACACCTGGGGAGGGCTTGCCGGCAGGGTCAGGCTGCCCAGGTCAGCTAATCCTCAGCCCTCAGGGAATCACATTGCAGAAAATGGACCTCGCTAAGACAGAATATTAGCCAAGGAAAAGAAGCACACAATGCCATTTGCAGCACCGTAGATGAGTCTAGAGGTAATCACGTGACTTGGAGTAAGTCAGAAAGTGAAAGACACATATCATATCATATCACTTATAGGTGTTACCTATAAATTGATACCAGGGCAGATATTTCCACAGAGAAGGGCAATCAAAGATTCATTAAACAAACTTATGGTTCACCAAAGGAAAGGTGTGAGGATTGAATTCATTACGATATTGGGGTTAACAGACATATACAAACACAGTAGACGTATATAATCACCAAAGACCTACGGAGTACCAAGAGAAGACTACTCAACATTCTGTCATAACGAACATGGGAAAAGGATGCCAGGAAGAATAGACATATGTATATGTGTAAAAGAACCACCTCTTGCACACCTACAACAAGCTAAACGTTGTACTCAAACTTGCTGTAATAAAAAATAGAAAATTAAATTAAAAACACGAACAAGAATTAGTGAGAAAAACTTGAGGGGCTTTCTCCTGGCACATTCCGTTCTACATTCCAATCTAGAACGCGACTTCCATTGAGGCTCTGCTGCCCTAGTAACCAGATTTGGTAAGGGAGAACTGCTGCCACCTTGTGGCCGTTTCACACAACAGCAGCTTTAATCCCAGCGCTAATGGTCAGTGGATATTCCAAATCA
Source organism: Mesoplodon bidens (assembly GCF_964165515.1). Classification (NCBI taxonomy): domain Eukaryota; kingdom Metazoa; phylum Chordata; class Mammalia; order Artiodactyla; family Ziphiidae; genus Mesoplodon; species Mesoplodon bidens. Next base: position 39,377 of record NW_027671154.1, read on the forward strand.
TTACAGGCCTGTAAATGACACCTGCCCTGAAAACAAATCCTGGGGTCATATATCGACCAAAAAATTCAAAAGACGTCCATATTTCAAAACGACAGTTTCAAGAGGCATATTTCACGCACATTAGTGTTCTGCTTCTTTTGATTTCTTTCTTTCTTTGTTAAAAAAACGGGAATGGAAAAAGGCAACCCTCAGAATGGGCGAAAACTTTCACAAACGAATCAATGGACAAAGGTTTAATCTCCAATATATATAAACAGCTCATGCAGCTTAATATTAATACAACAAACAACCCAATACAAAAATGGGCAGAAGATCTAAATAGACGTTTCTTCAAAGAAGACACAGAGATGGCCAAGACGCACATGAAAAGCTGCTCAACATCACTAATTATTAGAGAAATGCAAATCAAAACTACAATGCGGTAAGACCTCACACCTGTTAGAATCGGCATCATCAGATATTCTACAAACAACAAATTCTGGGGAGGGTGTGGACAAAAGGAACCCTCTTCCGCTATTGGTGGGAATGTAAATTGATACAGTCACTATGGAGAACAGTATGGAGGTTCCTTTAAAAAACTAAAAAGAGAATTACCACAGGATCCAGCAATCCCACTTCTGGGCATATACCCAGAGAAAACCATAAATCACAGAGACACATTCACCACAATGTTCATTGCAGCACTATTTACAATAGCCAGGTAATGGAAGCAACCTAAATGCCCACAGACAGACGAATGGATAAAGATGTGGTACATATATAAAATGGAATATTACTCAGCCATAAAAAGGAATGAAACTGGGTCATTTGTAGAGAAGTTGATGGATCTAGAGACTGTCATACAGAGTGAAGTAAGTCAGAAAGAGAAAAACAAATATTGTATATTAATGCCTATATGTGGAACCTAGAAAAATGCTACAGATGAACTGGTTTGCAGGGCAGAAATAGAGACACAGAGGTAGAGAACAAACGTATGGACACAAAGTGGGGGAAGCCATGGGGTGGTGGTGGTGGGATGAGTTGGGAGATTGGGATTGACATGTTTACATGTCTATGCATAAAATAGATAACTAATAATAACCTACTGTATAAAAAAAATAAATAAAATTAAATTTCAAAAATTTTAAAAATAAAATGTAAAAATAAAACAGAAAAAATGTTCTTCCATTCACACTGATGTATTTATAAGAATGAATTATTTCCATGCTTATATCCATAAATACATAAAAGAGGAATAAAATCTACCTTGAACCAAAAAAGAAAAAAAAATACTGAACCTAACAGTTATACAGAGGAAAACACTACCAAGGCACTTGCTCCAGTGGTAAACAATTCTGAAATTGGTCAGAGGTGGGGAATCATGTCCCATACAGCCAGCAGCCCCACCCGCCCAAGCAAGGAGCGTCCTTATTGCAATGCTGGGGGACCGTGCCGAGGCCTCTGTGAGTAAACGTGAGCTGAGCCCCAGGCCAGCTGCTGCTGAACTGTTCCCACCCTTCCCAGGTGAAACACCTGAATATGTACAAGGGCTTGAAAGCCTAGACGAAGGGCCGTGGAACCACACCAGCGACAGCACGCAGGCCACATTGGTGCCTGCAGGTCAGCCAGGATGGTCCTGGCCACGGGCGCTCTTCTGGAAGCTTTCCATTGCCCTGCCTGAGATACCCCTCCTGTCCCGGCCCCCACTCCTTTTTTTCCTTACTCACCTCAGCCCGGAGAGATACTCCAGTGGAAGTTATGTGTGACACATCCTCTTCTTTACAGGTGGCAGCCTGGCAACTCCTGCAGAAAGTCCAGCAGAGCCCCACTCACACCGGGCCACCCACAAAGCCGTGGACCCTCACACCCTCCCACCAGCACAGCCCCGAGACTGCTGACGGGGCAGAGAATATGGAGTCAGGCACAGCTGCAGGGGCTATTGCTGCCTGGAGTGCTGTTTATATTGACCTCAACCCAGGCACACCTGGGGAGGGCTTGCCAGCAGGGTCAGGCTGCCCAGGTCAGCTAATCCTCAGCCCTCAGGGAATCATATTGCAGAAAATGGACCTCGCTAAGACAGAATATTCACCAAGGAAAAAAAGCACACAATGCCATTTGCAGCACCGTAGATGAGTCTAGAGGTAATCACGTGACATGGTGTAAGTCAGAAAGTGAAAGACACATATCATATCATATCACTTATAGGTGTTACCTATAAATTGATACCAGGGCAGATATTTCCATGGAGAAGGGCAATCACAGATTCATTAAACAAACTCATGGTTCACCAAAGGAAAGGTGTGAGGATTGAATTCATTACGATATTGGGGTTAACAGACATATACAAACACAGTAGACGTATATAATCACCAAAGACCTACGGAGTACCAAGAGAAGACTACTCAACATTCTGTCATAACGAACATGGGAAAAGGATCCCAGGAAGAACAGACCTATGTATATGTGTAAAAGAACCACCTCTTGCACACCTACAACAAGCTAAACGTTGTACTCAAACTTGCTGTAATAAAAAATAAAAAAAAATTAAATTAAAAACACGAACAAGAATTAGTGAGACAAACTTGAGGGGCTTTCTCCTGGTACATTCCGTTCTACATTCCAATCTAGAACGGGACTTCCATTGAGGCTCTGCTGCCCTAGTAACCAGATTTGGTAAGGGAGAACTGCTGCCACCTTGTGGCCGTTTCACACAACAGCAGCTTTAATCCCAGCGCTAATGGTCAGTGGATATTCCAAATCATTAGAGGCCTGTAAATGACACCTGCCCTGAAAACAAATCCTGGGGTCATATATCGACCAAAAAATTCAGAAGACGTCCATATTTCAAAACGACAGTTTCAAGAGGCATATTTCACGCACATTAGTGTTCTGCTTCTTTTGATTTCTTTCATTCTTTGTTAAAAAAACGGGAATGGAAAAAGGCAACCCTCAGAATGGGCGAAAACTTTCACAAACGAATCAATGGACAAAGGTTTAATCTCCAATATATATAAACAGCTCATGCAGCTTAATATTAATACAACAAACAACCCAATACAAAAATAGGCAGAATATCTAAATAGACGTTTCTTCAAAGAAGACACAGAGATGGCCAAGACGCACATGAAAAGCTGCTCAACATCACTAATTATTAGAGAAATGCAAATCAAAACTACAATGAGGTAAGACATCACACCTGTTAGAATCGGCATCATCAGATAATCTACAAACAACAAATTCTGGGGAGGGTGTGGACAAAAGGAACACTCTTCCGCTATTGGTGGGAATGTAAATTGATACAGTCACTATGGAGAACAGTATGGAGGTTCCTTTAAAAAACTAAAAACAGAATTACCATAGGATCCAGCAATCCCACTTCTGGGCATATATCCAGAGAAAACCATAAATCACAGAGACACATTCACCACAATGTTCATTGCAGCACTATTTACAATAGCCAGGTAATGGAAGCAAACTAAATGCCCACAGACAGACGAATGGATAAAGATGTGGTACATATATAAAATGGAATATTACTCAGCCATAAAAAGGAATGAAACTGAGTCATTTGTAGAGAAGTTGATGGATCTAGAGACTGTCATACAGAGTGAAGTAAGTCAGAAAGAGAAAAACAAATATTGTATATTAATGCCTATATGTGGAACCTAGAAAAATGCTACAGATGAACTGGTTTGCAGGGCAGAAATAGAGACACAGAGGTAGAGAACAAACGTATGGACACAAAGTGGGGGAAGCCATGGGGTGGTGGTGGTGGGATGAGTTGGGAGATTGGGATTGACCTGTATACATGTCTATGCATGAAATAGATATCTAATAATAACCTACTGTATAAAAAAATAAATAAAATTAAATTTCAAAAATTTTAAAAATAAAATGTAAAAATAAAACAGAAAAAATGTTCTTCCATTCACACTGATGTATTTATCAGAATGAATTATTTCCATGCTTATATCCATAAATACATAAAAGAGGAATAAAATCTAACTTGAACCAAAAAAGAAAAAAAAAACTGAACCTAACAGTTATACAGAGGAAAACACTACCAAGGCACTTGCTCCAGTGGTAAACAATTCTGAACTTGGTCTGAGGTGGGGAATCATCTCCCATACAGCCAGCAGCCACACCCGCCCACGGAAGGAGCGTCCTTATTGCAAAGCTGGGGGACCGTGCCGAGGCCTCTGTGAGTAAACGTGAGCTGAGCCCCAGGCCAGCTGCTGCTGAACTGTTCCCACCCTTCCCAGGTGAAACACCTGAATATGTACAAGGGCTTGAAAGCCTAGAGGAAGGGCCGTGGAGCCACACCAGCGAAAGCACGCAGGCCAACTTGGTGCCTGCAGGTCAGCCAGGATGGTCCTGGCCACGGGCGCTCTTCTGGAAGCTTTCCATTGCCCTGCCTGAGATACCCCTCCTGTCCCGGCCCCCACTCCTTTTTTTCCTTACTCACCTCAGCCCGGAGAGATACTCCAGTGGAAGTTATGTGTGACACATCCTCTTCTTTACAGGTGGCAGCCTGGCAACTCCTGCAGAAAGTCCAGCAGACCCCCACTCACACCGGGCCACCCACAAAGCCGTGGACCCTCACACCCTCCCACCAGCACAGCCACGAGACTGTTGACGAGGCAGAGAATATGGAGTCAGGCACAGCTGCAGGGGCTATTGCTGCCTGGAGTGCTGTTTATATTGACCTCAACCCAGGCACACCTGGGGAGGGCTTGCCGGCAGGGTCAGGCTGCCCAGGTCAGCTAATCCTCAGCCCTCAGGGAATCACATTGCAGAAAATGGACCTCGCTAAGACAGAATATTCGCCAAGGAAAAGAAGCACACAATGCCATTTGCAGCACCGTTGATGAGACTAGAGGTAACCACGTGACTTGGAGTAAGTCATAAAGTGAAAAACACATATCATATCATATCACTTATAGGTGTTACCTATAAATTGATACCAGGGCAGATATTTCCACGGAGAAGGGCAATCACAGATTCATTAAACAAACTTATGGTTCACCAAAGGAAAGGTGTGAGGATTGAATTCATTACGATATTGGGGTTAACAGACATATACAAACACAGTAGACATATATAATCACCAAAGACCTACGGAGTACCAAGAGAAGACTACTCAACATTCTGTCATAACGAACATGGGAAAAGGATCCCAGGAAGAACAGACATATGTATATTTGTAAAAGAACCACCTCTTGCACACCTACAACAAGCTAAACGTTGTACTCAAACTTGCTGTAATAAAAAATAAAAAATTAATTAAAAACACGAACAAGAAGTAGTGAGACAAACTTGAGGGGCTTTCTCCTGGCACATTCCGTTCTACATTCCAATCTAGAATGCGACTTCCATTGAGGCTCTGCTGCCCTAGTAACCAGATTTGGTAAGGGAGAAGTGCTGCCACCTTGTGGCCGTTTCACACAACAGCAGCTTTAATCCCAGCGCTAATGGCCAGTGGATATTCCAAATCATTACAGGCCTGTAAATGACACCTGCCCTGAAAACAAATCCTGGGGTCATATATGGACCAAAAAATTCAAAAGACGTCCATATTTCAAAACGACAGTTTCAAGAGGCATATTTCACGCACATTAGTGTTCTGATTCTTTTGCTTTCTTTCTTTCTTTGTTAAAAAAACGGGAATGGAAAAAGGTAACCCTCAGAAGGGGCGAAAACGTTCACAAACGAATCAATGGACAAAGGTTTAATCGCCAATATATATATACAGCTCATGCAGCTTAATATTAATACAACAAACAACCCAATACAAAAATGGGCAGAGGATCTAAATAGACGTTTCTTCAAAGAAGACACAGAGATGGCCAAGACGCACATGAAAAGCTGCTCAACATCACTAATTATTAGAGAAATGCAAATCAAAACTACAATGAGGTAAGACCTCACACCTGTTAGAATCGGCATCATCAGATAATCTACAAACAACAAATTCTGGGGAGGGTGTGGACAAAAGGAACCCTCTTCCGCTATTGGTGGGAATGTAAATTGATACAGTCACTATGGAGAACAGTATGGAGGTTCCTTTAAAAAACTAAAAAGAGAATTACCATAGGATCCAGCAATCCCACTTCTGGGCATATACCCAGAGAAAACCATAAATCACAAAGACACATTCACCACAATGTTCATTGCAGCACTATTTACAATAGCCAGGTAATGGAAGCAACCTAAATGCCCACAGACAGACGAATGGATAAAGATGTGGTACATATATAAAATGGAATATTACTCAGCCATAAAAAGGAATGAAACTGGGTCATTTGTAGAGAAGTTGATGGATCTAGAGACTGTCATACAGAGTGAAGTAAGTCAGAAAGAGAAAAACAAATATTGTATACTAATGCCTATATGTGGAACCTAGAAAAATGGTACAGATGAACTGGTTTGCAGGGCAGAAATAGAGACACAGAGGTAGAGAACAGACGTATGGACACAAAGTGGGGGAAGCCATGGGGTGGTGGTGGTGGGATGAGTTGGGAGATTGGGATTGACCTGTATACATGTATATGCATAAAATAGATAACTAATAATAACCTAGTGTATAAAAAAATAAATAAAATTAAATTTCAAAAATTTTAAAAATAAAATGTAAAAATAAAACAGAAAAACATTTCTTCCATTCACACTGATGTATTTATAAGAATGAATTATATCCATGCTTATATCTATAAATATATAAAATAGGAATAAAATCTAACTTGAACCAAAAAAGAAAAAAAAACTGAACCTAATAGTTATACAGAGGAAAACACTACCAAGGCACTTGCTCCAGTGGTAAACAATTCTGAAATTGGTCAGAGGTGGGGAATCATCTCCCATACAGCCAGCAGCCCCACCCGCCCATGCAAGGAGCGTCCGTATTGCAAAGCTGGGGGACCGTGCCGAGGACTCTGTGAGTAAACGTGAGCGGAGCCCCAGGCCAGCTGCTGCTGAACTGTTCCCACCCTTCCCAGGTGAAACACCTGAATATGTACAAGGGCTTGAAAGCCAGGAGGAAGGGCCGTGGAGCCACACCAGCGAAAGCACGCAGGCCAACTTGGTGCCTGCAGGTCAGCCAGGATGGTCCTGGCCACGGGCGCTATTCTGGAAGCTTTCCATTGCCATGCCTGAGATACCCCTCCTGTCTCGGCCCCCACTCCTTTTTTTCCTTACTCACCTCAGCCCGGAGAGATATTCCAGTGGAAGTTATGGGTGACACATCCTCTTCTTTACAGGTGGCAGCCTGGCAACTCCTGCAGAATGTCCAGCAGAGCCCCACTCACACCGGGCCACCCACAAAGCCGTGGACCCTCACACCCTCCCACCAGCACAGCCCCGAGACTGCTGACGGGACAGAGAATATGGAGTCAGGCACAGCTGCAGGGGCTATTGCTGCCTGGAGTGCTGTTTATATTGACCTCAACCCAGGCACACCTGGGGAGGGCTTGCCGGCAGGGTCAGGCTGCACAGGTCAGCTAACCCTCAGCCCTCAGGGAATCACATTGCAGAAAATGGACCTCGCTAAGACAGAATATTCGCCAAGGAAAAAAAGCACACAATGCCATTTGCAGCACCATAGATGAGTCTAGAGGTAATCACGTGACTTGGAGTAAGTCAGAAAGTGAAAGACACATATCATATCATATCACTTATAGGTGTTACCTATAAATTGATACCAGGGCAGATATTTCCACGGAGAAGGGCAATCAAAGATTCATTAAACAAACTTATGGTTCACCAAAGAAAGGTGTGAGGATTGAATTCATTATGATATTGGGGTTAGCAGACATATACAAACACAGTAGACGTATATAATCACCAAAGACCTACGGAGTACCAAGAGAAGACTACTCAACATTCTGTCATAACGAACATGGGAAAAGGATCCCAGGAAGAACAGACATATGTATATGTGTAAAAGAACCACCTCTTGCACACCTACAACAAGCTAAACGTTGTACTCAAACTTGCTGTAATAAAAAATTAAAAATTAAATTAAAAACACGAACAAGAAGTAGTGAGACAAACTTGAGGGGCTTTCTCCTGGCACATTCCGTTCTACATTCCAATCTAGAACGCGACTTCCATTGAGGCTCTGCTGCCCTAGTAACCAGATTTGGTAAGGGAGAACTGCTGCCACCTTGTGGCCGTTTCACACAACAGCAGCTTTAATCCCAGCGCTACTGGTCAGTGGATATTCCAAATCATTACAGGCCTGTAAATGACACCTGCCCTGAAAACAAATCCTGGGGTCATATATCGACCAAAAAATTCAAAAGACGTCCATATTTCAAAACGACAGTTTCAAGAGGCATATTTCACGCACATTAGTGTTCTGATTCTTTTGCTTTCTTTCTTTCTTTGTTAAAAAAACGGGAATGGAAAAAGGTAACCCTCAGAAGGGGCGAAAACGTTCACAAACGAATCAATGGACAAAGGTTTAATCTCCAATATATATATACAGCTCATGCAGCTTAATATTAATACAACAAACAACCCAATACAAAAATGGGCAGAAGATCTAAATAGACGTTTCTTCAAAGAAGACACAGAGATGGCCAAGACGCACATGAAAAGCTGCTCAACATCACTAATTATTAGAGAAATGCAAATCAAAACTACAATGAGGTAAGACCTCACACCTGTTAGAATCGGCATCATCAGATAATCTACAAACAACAAATTCTGTGGAGGGTGTGGACAAAAGGAACCCTCTTCCGCTATTGGTGGGAATGTAAATTGATACAGTCACTATGGAGAACAGTATGGAGGTTCCTTTAAAAAACTAAAAACAGAATTACCATAGGATCCAGCAATCCCACTTCTGGGCATATACCCAGAGAAAACCATAAATCACAGAGACACATTCACCACAATGTTCATTGCAGCACTATTTACAATAGCCAGGTAATGGAAGCAACCTAAATGTCCACAGACAGACGAATGGATAAAGATGTGGTACATATATAAAATGGAATATTACTCAGCCATAAAAAGGAATGAAACTGAGTCATTTGTAGAGAAGTTGATGGATCTAGAGACTGTCATACAGAGTGAAGTAAGTCAGAAAGAGAAAAACAAATATTGTATATTAATGCCTATATGTGGAACCTAGAAAAATGCTACAGATGAACTGGTTTGCAGGGCAGAAATAGAGACACAGAGGTAGAGAACAAACGTATGGACACAAAGTGGGGGAAGCCATGGGGTGGTGGTGGTGGGATGAGTTGGGAGATTGGGATTGACCTGTATACATGTCTATGCATGAAATAGATATCTAATAATAACCTACTGTATAAAAAAATAAATAAAATTAAATTTCAAAAATTTTAAAAATAAAATGTAAAAATAAAACAGAAAAAATGTTCTTCCATTCACACTGATGTATTTATAAGAATGAATTATTTCCATGCTTATATCCATAAATACATAAAAGAGGAATAAAATCTAACTTGAACCAAAAAAGAAAAAAAAAACTGAACCTAACAGTTATACAGAGGAAAACACTACCAAGGCACTTGCTCCAGTTGTAAACAATTCTGAAATTGGTCAGAGGTGGGGAATCATCTCCCATACAGCCAGCAGCCACACCCGCCCACGCAAGGAGCGTCCTTATTGCAAAGCTGGGGGACCGTGCCGAGGCCTCTGTGAGTAAACGTGAGCTGTGCCCCAGGCCAGCTGCTGCTGAACTGTTCCCACCCTTTCCAGGTGAAACACCTGAATATGTACAAGGGCTTGAAAGCCTAGAGGAAGGGCCGTGGAGCCACACCAGCGACAGCACGCAGGCCACCTTGGTGCCTGCAGGTCAGCCAGGATGGTTCTAGCCACGGGCGCTCTTCTGGAAGCTTTCCATTGCCCTGCCTGTGATACCCCTCCTGTCCCGGCCCCCACTCCTTTTTTTCCTTACTCACCTCAGCCCGGAGAGATACTCCAGTGGAAGTTATGGGTGACACATCCTCTTCTTTAGAGGTGGCAGCCTGGCAACTCCTGCAGAAAGTCCAGCAGAGCCCCACTCACACCGGGCCACCCACAAAGCCGTGGACCCTCACACCCTCCCACCAGCACAGCCCCGAGACTGTTGACGGGGCAGAGAATATTGAGTCAGGCACATCTGCAGGGGCTATTGCTGCCTGGAGTGCTGTTTATATTGACCTCAACCCAGGCACACCTGGGGAGGGCTTGCCGGCAGGGTCAGGCTGCCCAGGTCAGCTAATCCTCAGCCCTCAGGGAATCACATTGCAGAAAATGGACCTCGCTAAGACAGAATATTCGCCAAGGAAAAGAAGCACACAATGCCATTTGCAGCACCGTTGATGAGTCTAGAGGTAATCACGTGACTTGGAGTAAGTCAGAAAATGAAAGACACATATCATATCATAACACTTATAGGTGTTACCTATAAATTGATACCAGGGCAGATATTTCCACGGAAAAGGGCAATCAGAGATTCATTAAACAAAATTATGGTTCACCAAAGGAAAGGTGTGAGGTTTGAATTCATTATGATATTGGGGTTAACAGACATATACAAACACAGTAGACGTATATAATCACCAAAGACCTACGGAGTACCAAGAGAAGACTACTCAACATTCTGTCATAACGAACATGGGAAAAGGATCCCAGGAAGAACAGACATATGTATATGTGTAAAAGAACCACCTCTTGCACACCTACAACAAGCTAAACGTTGTACTCAAACTTGCTGTAATAAAAAATAAAAAATTAAATTAAAAACACGAACAAGAATTAGTGAGAAAAACTTGAGGGGCTTTCTCCTGGTACATTCCGTTCTACATTCCAATCTAGAACGCGACTTCCATTGAGGCTCTGCTGCCCTAGTAACCAGATTTGGTAAGGGAGAACTGCTGCCACCTTGTGGCCGTTTCACACAACAGCAGCTTTAATCCCAGCGCTAATGGTCAGTGGATATTCCAAATCATTACAGGCCTGTAAATGACACCTGCCCTGAAAACAAATCCTGGGGTCATATATCGACCAAAAAATACAAAAGACGTCCATATTTCAAAACGACAGTTTCAAGAGGCATATTTCACGCACATTAGTGTTCTGCTTCTTTTGCTTGCTTTCTTTCTTTGTTAAAAAAAAGGGAATGGAAAAAGGCAACCCTCAGAATGGGCGAAAACGTTCACAAACGAATCAATGGACAAAGGTTTAATCTCCAATATATATAAACAGCTCATGCAGCTTAATATTAATAAAACAAACAACCCAATACAAAAATGGGCAGAAGATCAAAATAGACGTTTCTTCAAAGAAGACACAGAGATGGCCAAGACGCACATGAAAAGCTGCTCAACATCACTAATTATTAGAGAAATGCAAATCAAAACTACAATGAGGTAAGACCTCACACCTGTTAGAATCGGCATCATCAGATAATCTACAAACAACAAATTCTGTGGAGGGTGTGGACAAAAGGAACCCTGTTCCGCTATTTGTGGGAATGTAAATTGATACAGTCACTATGGAGAACAGTATGGAGGTTCCTTTAAAAAACTAAAAACAGAATTACCATAGGATCCAGCAATCCCACTTCTGGGCATATACCCAGAGAAAACCATAAATCACAGAGACACATTCACCCCAATGGTCATTGCAGCACTATTTACAATAGCCAGGTAATGGAAGCAACCTAAATGCCCACAGACAGACGAATGGATAAAGATGTGGTACATATATAAAATGGAATATGACTCAGCCATAAAAAGGAATGAAACTGAGTCATTTGTAGAGAATTTGATGGATCTAGAGACTGTCATACAGAGTGAAGTAAGTCAGAAAGAGAAAAACAAATATTGTATATTAATGCCTATATGTGGAACCTAGAAAAATGCTACAGATGAACTGGTTTGCAGGGCAGAAATAGAGACACAGAGGTAGAGAACAAACGTATGGACACAAAGTGGGGGAAGCCATGGGGTGGTGGCGGTGGGATGAGTTGGGAGATTGGGATTGACCTGTATACATGTCTATGCATGAAATAGATAACTAATAATAACCTACTGTATAAAAAAATAAATAAATTAAATTTCAAAATTTTTAAAAATAAAATGTAAAAATAAAAAAAGTTCTTCCATTCACACTGAAGTATTTATAAGAATGAATTATTTCCATGATTATATCCATAAATACATAAAAGAGGAATAAAATCTAACTTGAACCAAAAAAGAAAAAAAAAACTGAACCTAACAGTTATACAGAGGAAAACACTACCAAGGCACTTGCTCCAGTGGTAAACAATTCTGAAATTGGTCAGAGGTGGGGAATCATCTCCCATAGAGCCAGCAGCCCCGCTCGCCCACGCAAGGAGCGTCCTTATTGAAAACCTGGGGGACCGTGCCGAAGCCTCTGTGAGTAAACGTGAGCTGAGCCCCAGGCCAGCTGCTGCTGAACTGTTCCCACCCTTCCCAGGTGAAACACCTGAATATGTACAAGGGCTTGAAAGCCTAGAGGAAGGGCCGTGGAGCCACACCAGCGACAGCACGCAGGCCACCTTGGTGCCTGAAGGTCAGCCAGGATGGTCCTGGCCACGGGCGCTCTTCTGGAAGCTTTCCATTGCCCTGCCTGAGATACCCCTCCTGTCCCGGACCCCACTCCTTTTTTTCCTTACTCACCTCAGCCCGGAGAGATATTCCAGTGGAAGTTATGGGTGACACATCGTCTTCTTTACAGGTGGCAGCCTGGCAACTCCTGCAGAAAGTCCAGCAGAGCCCCACTCACACCGGGCCACCCACAAAGCCGTGGACCCTCACACCCTCCCACCAGCACAGCCCCGAGACTGCTGACGGGGCAGAGAATATGGAGTCAGGCACAGCTGCAGGGGCTATTGCTGCCTGGAGTGCTGTTTATATTGACCTCAACCCAGGCACACCTGGGGAGGGCTTGCCGGCAGGGTCAGGCTGCCCAGGTCAGCTAATCCTCAGCCCTCAGGGAATCACATTGCAGAAAATGGACCTCGCTAAGACAGAATATTAGCCAAGGAAAAAAAGCACACAATGCCATTTGCAGCACCGTAGATGAGTCTAGAGGTAATCACGTGACTTGGAGTAAGTCAGAAAGTGAACGACACATATCATATCATATCACTTATAGGTGTTACCTATAAATTGATACCAGGGCAGATATTTCCACGGAGAAGGGCCATCACAGATTCATTAAACAAACTTATGGTTCACCAAAGGAAAGGTGTGAGGATTGAATTCATTACGATATTGGGGTTAACAGACATATACAAACACAGTAGATACATATAATCACCAAAGACCTACGGAGTACCAAGAGAAGACTACTCAACATTCTGTCATAACGAACATGGGAAAAGGATCCCAGGAAGAACAGACATATGTATATGTGTAAAAGAACCACCTCTTGCACACCTACAACAAGCTAAACGTTGTACGCAAACTTGCTGTAATAAAAAATAAAAAATTAAATTAAAAACACGAACAAGAATTAGTGAGAAAAACTTGAGGGGCTTTCTCCTGGTACATTCCGTTCTACATTCCAATCTAGAACGCGACTTCCATTGAGGCTCTGCTGCCCTAGTAACCAGATTTGGTAAGGGAGAACTGCTGCCACCTTGTGGCCATTTCACACAACAGCAGCTTTAATCCCAGCGCTAATGGTCAGTGGATATTCCAAATCATTACAGGCCCGTAAATTACACCTGCCCTGAAAACAAATCCTGGGGTCATATATCAACCAAAAAATTCAAAAGACGTCCATATTTCAAAACGACAGTTTCAAGAGGCATATTTCACGCACATTAGTGTTCTGATTCTTTTGCTTTCTTTCTTTCTTTGTTAAAAAAACGGGAATGAAAAAAAGGTAACCCTCAGAAGGGGCGAAAACGTTCACAAACGAATCAATGGACAAAGGTTTAATCTCCAATATATATAAACAGCTCATGCAGCTTAATATTAATAAAACAAACAACCCAATACAAAAATGGGCAGAAGATCTAAATAGACGTTTCTTCAAAGAAGACACAGAGATGGCCAAGACGCACATGAAAACTGCTCAACATCACTAATTATTAGAGAAATGCAAATCAAAACTACAATGAGGTAAGACATCACACCTGTTAGAATCGGCATCATCAGATAATCTACAAACAACAAATTCTAGGGAGGGTGTGGACAAAAGGAACCCTCTTCCGCTATTGGTGGGAATGTAAATTGATACAGTCACTATGGAGAACAGTATGGAGGTTCCTTTAAAAAACTAAAAAGAGAATTACCATAGGATCCAGCAATCCCACTTCTGGGCATATACCCAGAGAAAACCATAAATCACAATGACACATTCACCACAATGTTCATTGCAGCACTATTTACAATAGCCAGGTAATGGAAGCAACCTAAATGCCCACAGACAGACGAATGGATAAAGATGTGGTACATATATAAAATAGAATAATACTCAGCCATAAAAAGGAATGAAACTGGGTCATTTGTAGAGAAGTTGATGGATCTAGAGACTGTCATACAGAGTGAAGTAAGTCAGAAAGAGAAAAACAAATATTGTATATTAATGCCTATATGTGCAACCTAGAAAAATGGCACAGATGAACTGGTTTGCAGGGCAGAAATAGAGACACAGAGGAAGAGAACAAACGTATGGACACAAAGTGGGGGAAGCCATGGGGTGGTGGTGGTGGGATGAGTTGGGAGATTGGGCTTGACCTGTATACATGTCTATGCATAAAATAGATAACTAAGAATAACCTACTGTATAAAAATAAATAAATAAAATTAAATTTCAAAAATTTTAAAAATAAAATGTAAAAATAAAACAGAAAAAATGTTCTTCCATTCACACTGATGTATTTATAAGAATGAATTATTTCCATGCTTATATCCATAAATACATAAAAGAGGAATAAAATCTAACTTGAACCAAAAAAGAAAAAAAAAACTGAACCTAACAGTTATACAGAGGAAAACACTACCAAGGCACTTGCTCCAGTGGTAAACAATTCTGAAATTGGTCAGAGGTGGGGAATCATCTCCCATAGAGCCAGCAGCCCCGCTCGCCCACGCAAGGAGCGTCCTTATTGAAAAGCTGGGGGACCGTGCCGAGGCCTCTGTGAGTAAACGTGAGCTGAGCCCCAGGCCAGCTGCTGCTGAACTGTTCCCACCCTTCCCAGGTGAAACACCTGAATATGTACAAGGGCTTGAAAGCCTAGAGGAAGGGCCGTGGAGCCAAACCAGCAACAGCACGCAGGCCACCTTGGTGCCTGAAGGTCAGCCAGGATGGTCCTGGCCACGGGCGCTCTTCTGGAAGCTTTCCATTGCCCTGCCTGAGATACCCCTCCTGTCCCGGCCCCCACTCCTTTTTTTCCTTACTCACCTCAGCCCGGAGAGATATTCCAGTGGAAGTTATGGGTGACACATCCTCTTCTTTACAGGTGGCAGCCTGGCAACACCTGCAGAAAGTCCAGCAGAGCCCCACTCACACCGGGCCACCCACAAAGCCGTGGACCCTCACACCCTCCCACCAGCACAGCCCCGAGACTGCTGACGGGGCAGAGAATATGGAGTCAGGCACAGCTGCAGGGGCTATTGCTGCCTGGAGTGCTGTTTATATTGACCTCAACCAAGGCACACCTGGGGAGGGCTTGCCGGCAGGGTCAGGCTGCCCAGGTCAGCTAATCCTCAGCCCTCAGGGAATCACATTGCAGAAAATGGACCTCGCTAAGAAAGAATATAAGCCAAGGAAAAAAAACACACAATGCCATTTGCAGCACCGTAGATGAGTCTAGAGGTAATCACGTGACTTGGAGTAAGTCAGAAAGTGAACGACACATATCATATCATATCACTTATAGGTGTTACCTATAAATTGATACCAGGGCAGATATTTCCACAGAGAAGGGCAATCAAAGATTCATTAAACAAACTTATGGTTCACCAAAGGAAAGGTGTGAGGATTGAATTCATTACGATATTGGGGTTAAGAGACATATACAAACACAGTAGACGTATACAATCACCAAAGACCTACGGAGTACCAAGAGAAGACTACTCAACATTCTGTCATAACGAACATGGGAAAAGGATCCCAGGAAGAACAGACATATGTATATGTGTAAAAGAACCACCTCTTGCACACCTACAACAAGCTAAACGTTGTACGCAAACTTGCTGTAATAAAAAATAAAAAATTAAATTAAAAACACGAACAAGAATTAGTGAGAAAAACTTGAGGGGCTTTCTCCTGGTACATTCCGTTCTACATTCCAATCTAGAACGCGACTTCCATTGAGGCTCTGCTGCCCTAGTAACCAGATTTGGTAAGGGAGAACTGCTGCCACCTTGTGGCCGTTTCACACAACAGCAGCTTTAATCCCAGCGCTAATGGTCAGTGGATATTCCAAATCATTACAGGCCTGTAAATGACACCTGCCCTGAAAACAAATCCTGGCGTCATATATCGACCAAAAAATTCAAAAGACGTCCATATTTCAAAACGACAGTTTCAAGAGGCATATTTCACGCACATTAGTGTTCTGATTCTTTTGCTTTCTTTCTTTCTTTGTTAAAAAAACGGGAATGAAAAAAAGGTAACCCTCAGAAGGGGCGAAAACGTTCACAAACGAATCAATGGACAAAGGTTTAATTTCCAATATATATAAACAGCTCATGCAGCTTAATATTAATAAAACAAACAACCCAATACAAAAATGGGCAGAAGATCTAAATAGACGTTTCTTCAAAGAAGACACAGAGATGGCCAAGACGCACATGAAAAGCTGCTCAACATCACTAATTATTAGAGAAATGCAAATCAAAACTACAATGAGGTAAGACATCACACCTGTTAGAATCGGCATCATCAGATAATCTACAAACAACAAATTCTAGGGAGGGTGTGGACAAAAGGAACCCTCTTCCGCTATTGGTGGGAATGTAAATTGATACAGTCACTATGGAGAACAGTATGGAGGTTCCTTTAAAAAACTAAAAAGTGAATTACCATAGGATCCAGCAATCCCACTTCTGGGCATATACCCAGAGAAAACCATAAATCACAATGACACATTCACCACAATGTTCATTGCAGCACTATTTACAATAGCCAGGTAATGGAAGCAACCTAAATGCCCACAGACAGACGAATGGATAAAGATGTGGTACATATATAAAATGGAATATTACTCAGCCATAAAAAGGAATGAAACTGGGTCATTTGTAGAGAAGTTGATGGATCTAGAGACTGTCATACAGAGTGAAGTAAGTCAGAAAGAGAAAAACAAATATTGTATATTAATGCCTATATGTGGAACCTAGAAAAATGGCACAGATGAACTGGTTTGCAGGGCAGAAATAGAGACACAGAGGTAGAGAACAAACGTATGGACACAAAGTGGGGGAAGCCATGGGGTGGTGGTGGTGGGATGAGTTGGGAGATTGGGATTGACCTGTATACATGTCTATGCATAAAATAGATAACTAAGAATAACCTACTGTATAAAAATAAATAAATAAAATTAAATTTCAAAAATTTTAAAAATAAAATGTAAAAATAAAACAGAAAAAATGTTCTTCCATTCACACTGATGTATTTATAAGAATGAATTATTTCCATGCTTATATCCATAAATACATAAAAGAGGAATAAAATCTAACTTGAACCAAAAAAGAAAAAAAAAACTGAACCTAACAGTTATACAGAGGAAAACACTACCAAGGCACTTGCTCCAGTGGTAAACAATTCTGAAATTGGTCAGAGGTGGGGAATCATCTCCCATAGAGCCAGCAGCCCCGCTCGCCCACGCAAGGAGCGTCCTTATTGAAAACCTGGGGGACCGTGCCGAAGCCTCTGTGAGTAAACGTGAGCTGAGCCCCAGGCCAGCTGCTGCTGAACTGTTCCCACCCTTCCCAGGTGAAACACCTGAATATGTACAAGGGCTTGAAAGCCTAGAGGAAGGGCCGTGGAGCCAAACCAGCGACAGCACGCAGGCCACCTTGGTGCCTGAAGGTCAGCCAGGATGGTCCTGGCCACGGGCGCTCTTCTGGAAGCTTTCCATTGCCCTGCCTGAGATACCCCTCCTGTCCCGGCCCCCACTCCTTTTTTTCCTTCCTCACCTCAGCCCGGAGAGATATTCCAGTGGAAGTTATGGGTGACACATCCTCTTCTTTACAGGTGGCAGCCTGGCAACTCCTGCAGAAAGTCCAGCAGAGCCCCACTCACACCGGGCCACCCACAAAGCCGTGGATCTTCACACCCTCCCACCAGCACAGCCCCGAGACTGCTGACGGGGCAGAGAATATGGAGTCAGGCACAGCTGCAGGGGCTATTGCTGCCTGGAGTGCTGTTTATATTGACCTCAACCAAGGCACACCTGGGGAGGGCTTGCCGGCAGGGTCAGGCTGCCCAGGTCAGCTAATCCTCAGCCCTCAGGGAATCACATTGCAGAAAATGGACCTCGCTAAGACAGAATATTAGCCAAGGAAAAAAAGCACACAATGCCATTTGCAGCACCGTAGAGGAGTCTAGAGGTAATCACGTGACTTGGAGTAAGTCAGAAAGTGAACGACACATATCATATCATATCACTTATAGGTGTTACCTATAAATTGATACCAGGGCAGATATTTCCACAGAGAAGGGCAATCAAAGATTCATTAAACAAACTTATGGTTCACCAAAGGAAAGGTGTGAGGATTGAATTCATTACGATATTGGGGTTAAGAGACATATACAAACACAGTAGACGTATACAATCACCAAAGACCTACGGAGTACCAAGAGAAGACTACTCAACATTCTGTCATAACGAACATGGGAAAAGGATCCCAGGAAGAACAGACATATGTATATGTGTAAAAGAACCACCTCTTGCACACCTACAACAAGCTAAACGTTGTACGCAAACTTGCTGTAATAAAAAATAAAAAATTAAATTAAAAACACGAACAAGAATTAGTGAGAAAAACTTGAGGGGCTTTCTCCTGGCACATTCCGTTCTACATTCCAATCTAGAACGCGACTTCCATTGAGGCTCTGCTGCCCTAGTAACCAGATTTGGTAAGGGAGAACTGCTGCCACCTTGTGGCCGTTTCACACAACAGCAGCTTTAATCCCAGCGCTAATGGTCAGTGGATATTCCAAATCATTACAGGCCTGTAAATGACACCTGCCCTGAAAACAAATCCTGGCGTCATATATCGACCAAAAAATTCAAAAGACGTCCATATTTCAAAACGACAGTTTCAACAGGCATATTTCACGCACATTAGTGTTCTGATTCTTTTGCTTTCTTTCTTTCTTTGTTAAAAAAACGGGAATGGAAAAAGGCAACCCTCAGAATGGGCGAAAACATTCACAAACGAATCAATGGACAAAGGTTTAATCTCCAATATATATAAACAGCTCATGCAGCTTAATATTAATAAAACAAACAACCCAATACAAAAATGGGCAGAAGATCTAAATAGACGTTTCTTCAAAGAAGACACAGAGATGGCCAAGACGCACATGAAAAGCTGCTCAACATCACTAATTATTAGAGAAATGCAAATCAAAACTACAATGAGGTAAGACATCACACCTGTTAGAATCGGCATCATCAGATAATCTACAAACAACAAATTCTAGGGAGGGTGTGGACAAAAGGAACCCTCTTCCGCTATTGGTGGGAATGTAAATTGATACAGTCACTATGGAGAACAGTATGGAGGTTCCTTTAAAAAACTAAAAAGTGAATTACCATAGGATCCAGCAATCCCACTTCTGGGCATATACCCAGAGAAAACCATAAATCACAATGACACATTCACCACAATGTTCATTGCAGCACTATTTACAATAGCCAGGTAATGGAAGCAACCTAAATGCCCACAGACAGACGAATGGATAAAGATGTGGTACATATATAAAATGGAATATTACTCAGCCATAAAAAGGAATGAAACTGGGTCATTTGTAGAGAAGTTGATGGATCTAGAGACTGTCATACAGAGTGAAGTAAGTCAGAAAGAGAAAAACAAATATTGTATATTAATGCCTATATGTGGAACCTAGAAAAATGGCACAGATGAACTGGTTTGCAGGGCAGAAATAGAGACACAGAGGTAGAGAACAAACGTATGGACACAAAGTGGGGGAAGCCATGGGGTGGTGGTGGTGGGATGAGTTGGGAGATTGGGATTGACCTGTATACATGTCTATGCATAAAATAGATAACTAAGAATAACCTACTGTATAAAAATAAATAAATAAAATTAAATTTCAAAAATTTTAAAAATATAATGTAAAAATAAAACAGAAAAAATGTTCTTCCATTCACACTGATGTATTTATAAGAATGAATTATTTCCATGCTTATATCCATAAATACATAAAAGAGGAATAAAATCTAACTTGAACCAAAAAAGAAAAAAAAAACTGAACCTAACAGTTATACAGAGGAAAACACTACCAAGGCACTTGCTCCAGTGGTAAACAATTCTGAAATTGGTCAGAGGTGGGGAATCATCTCCCATAGAGCCAGCAGCCCCGCTCGCCCACGCAAGGAGCGTCCTTATTGAAAACCTGGGGGACCGTGCCGAAGCCTCTGTGAGTAAACGTGAGCTGAGCCCCAGGCCAGCTGCTGCTGAACTGTTCCCACCCTTCCCAGGTGAAACACCTGAATATGTACAAGGGCTTGAAAGCCTAGAGGAAGGGCCGTGGAGCCAAACCAGCGACAGCACGCAGGCCACCTTGGTGCCTGAAGGTCAGCCAGGATGGTCCTGGCCACGGGCGCTCTTCTGGAAGCTTTCCATTGCCCTGCCTGAGATACCCCTCCTGTCCCGGCCCCCACTCCTTTTTTTCCTTCCTCACCTCAGCCCGGAGAGATATTCCAGTGGAAGTTATGGGTGACACATCCTCTTCTTTACAGGTGGCAGCCTGGCAACTCCTGCAGAAAGTCCAGCAGAGCCCCACTCACACCGGGCCACCCACAAAGCCGTGGATCTTCACACCCTCCCACCAGCACAGCCCCGAGACTGCTGACGGGGCAGAGAATATGGAGTCAGGCACAGCTGCAGGGGCTATTGCTGCCTGGAGTGCTGTTTATATTGACCTCAACCAAGGCACACCTGGGGAGGGCTTGCCGGCAGGGTCAGGCTGCCCAGGTCAGCTAATCCTCAGCCCTCAGGGAATCACATTGCAGAAAATGGACCTCGCTAAGACAGAATATTAGCCAAGGAAAAAAAGCACACAATGCCATTTGCAGCACCGTAGAGGAGTCTAGAGGTAATCACGTGACTTGGAGTAAGTCAGAAAGTGAACGACACATATCATATCATATCACTTATAGGTGTTACCTATAAATTGATACCAGGGCAGATATTTCCACAGAGAAGGGCAATCAAAGATTCATTAAACAAACTTATGGTTCACCAAAGGAAAGGTGTGAGGATTGAATTCATTACGATATTGGGGTTAAGAGACATATACAAACACAGTAGACGTATACAATCACCAAAGACCTACGGAGTACCAAGAGAAGACTACTCAACATTCTGTCATAACGAACATGGGAAAAGGATCCCAGGAAGAACAGACATATGTATATGTGTAAAAGAACCACCTCTTGCACACCTACAACAAGCTAAACGTTGTACGCAAACTTGCTGTAATAAAAAATAAAAAATTAAATTAAAAACACGAACAAGAATTAGTGAGAAAAACTTGAGGGGCTTTCTCCTGGCACATTCCGTTCTACATTCCAATCTAGAACGCGACTTCCATTGAGGCTCTGCTGCCCTAGTAACCAGATTTGGTAAGGGAGAACTGCTGCCACCTTGTGGCCGTTTCACACAACAGCAGCTTTAATCCCAGCGCTAATGGTCAGTGGATATTCCAAATCATTACAGGCCTGTAAATGACACCTGCCCTGAAAACAAATCCTGGCGTCATATATCGACCAAAAAATTCAAAAGACGTCCATATTTCAAAACGACAGTTTCAACAGGCATATTTCACGCACATTAGTGTTCTGATTCTTTTGCTTTCTTTCTTTATTTGTTAAAAAAACGGGAATGGAAAAAGGCAACCCTCAGAATGGGCGAAAACTTTCACAAACGAATCAATGGACAAAGGTTTAATCTCCAATATATATAAACAGCTCATGCAGCTTAATATTAATAAAACAAACAACCCAATACAAAAATGGGCAGAAGATCTAAATAGACGTTTCTTCAAAGAAGACACAGAGATGGCCAAGACGCACATGAAAAGCTGCTCAACATCATTAATTATTAGAGAAATGCAAATCAAAACTACAATGCGGTAAGACCTCACACCTGTTAGAATCGGCATCATCAGATAATCTACAAACAACAAATTCTGGGGAGGGTGTGGACAAAAGGAACCCTCTTCCGCTATTGGTGGGAATGTAAATTGATACAGTCACTATGGAGAACAGTATGGAGGTTCCTTTAAAAAACTAAAAAGAGAATTACCATAGGATCCAGCAGTCCCACTTCTGGGCATATACCCAGAGAAAACCATAAATCACAAAGAAACATTCACCACAATGTTCATTGCAGCACTATTTACAATAGCCAGGTAACGGAAGCAACCTAAATGCCCACAGACAGACGAATGGATAAAGATGTGGTACATATATAAAATGGAATATTACTCAGCCATAAAAAGGAATGAAACTGAGTCATTTGTAGAGAAGTTGATGGATCTAGAGACTGTCATACAGAGTGAAGTAAGTCAGAAAGAGATAAACAAATATTGTATATTAATGCCTATATGTGGAACCTAGAAAAATGCTACAGATGAACTGGTTTGCAGGGCAGAAATAGAGACACAGAGGTAGAGAACAAACGTATGGACACAAAGTGGGGGAAGCCATGGGGTGGTGGTGGTGGGATGAGTTGGGAGATTGGGATTGACCTGTATACATGTCTATACATAAAATAGATAACTAATAATAACCTACTGTATAAAAAAAATAAATAAAATTAAATATCAAAAATTTTAAAAATAAAATGTAAAAATAAAACAGAAAAAACGTTCTTCCATTCACACTGATGTATTTATAAGAATGGATTATTTCCATGCTTATATCCATAAATACATAAAAGGGGAATAAAATCTAACTTGAACCAAAAAAGAAAAAAAAAACTGAACCTAACAGTTATACAGAGGAAAACACTACCAAGGCACTTGCTCCAGTGGTAAACAATTCTGAAATTGTTCAGAGGTGGGGAATCATCTCCCATACAGCCAGTAGCCCCACCCGCCCACGCAAGGAGCGTCCTTATTGCAAAGCTGGGGGACCGTGCCGAGGCCTCTGTGAGTAAACGTGAGCTGAGCCCCAGGCCAGCTGCTGCTGAACTGTTCCCACCCTTCCCAGGTGAAACACCTGAATATGTACAAGGGCTTGAAAGCCTAGAGGAAGGGCCGTGGAGCCACACCAGCGACAGCACGCAGGCCAACTTGGTGCCTGCAGGTCAGCCAGGATGGTCCTGGCCACGGGCGCTCTTCTGGAAGCTTTCCATTGCCCTGCCTGAGATACCCCTCCTGTCCCGGCCCCCACTCCTTTTTTTCCTTCCTCACCTCAGCCCGGAGAGATACTCCAGTGGAAGTTATGGGTGACACATCCTCTTCTTTACAGGTGGCAGCCTGGCAACTCCTGCAGAAAGTCCAGCAGATCCCCACTAACACCGGGCCACCCACAAAGCCGTGGACCCTCACACCCTCCCACCAGCACAGCCCCGAGACTGCTGACGGGGCAGAGAATATGGAGTCAGGCACAGCTGCAGGGGCTATTGCTGCCTGGAGTGCTGTTTATATTGACCTCAACCCAGGCACACCTGGGGAGGGCTTGCCGGCAGGGTCAGGCTGCCCAGGTCAGCTAATCCTCAGCCCTCAGGGAATCACATTGCAGAAAATGGACCTCGCTAATTCAGAATATTCGCCAAGGAAAAGAAGCACACAATGCCATTTGCAGCACCGTAGATGAGTCTAGACGTAATCACGAGACTTGGAGTAAGTCAGAAAGTGAAAGACACATATCATATCATATCACTTATAGGTGTTACCTATAAATTGATACCAGGGCAGATATTTCCACGGAGAAGGGCAATCACAGATTCATTAAACAAACGTATGGTTCACCAAAGGAAAGGTGTGAGGATTGAATTCATTACGATATTGGGGTTAACAGACATATACAAACACAGTAGACATATATAATCACCAAAGACCTACGGAGTACCAAGAGAAGACTACTCAACATTTTGTCATAACGAACATGGGAAAAGGATCCCAGGAAGAACAGACATATGTATATGTGTAAAAGAACCACCTCTTGCACACCTACAACAAGCTAAACGTTGTACTCAAACTTGCTGTAATAAAAAATAAAAAATTAAATTAAAAACACGAACAAGAAATAGTGAGACAAACTTGAGGGGCTTTCTCCTGGCACATTCCGTTCTAAATTCCAATCTAGAAAGCGACTTCCATTGAGGCTCTGCTGCCCTAGTAACCTGATTTGGTAAGGGAGAACTGCTGCCACCTTGTGGCCGTTTCACACAACAGCAGCTTTAATCCCAGCGCTAATGGTCAGTGGATATTCCAAATCATTACAGGCCTGTAAATGACACCTGCCCTGAAAACCAATCCTGGGGTCATATATCGACCAAAAAATTCAAAAGACGTCCATATTTCAAAACGACAGTTTCAAGAGGCATATTTCACGCACATTAGTGTTCTGCTTCTTTTGATTTCTTTCTTTCTTTGTTAAAAAAACGGGAATGGAAAAAGGCAACCCTCAGAATGGGCGAAAACTTTCACAAACGAATCAATGGACAAAGGTTTAATCTCCAATATATATAAACAGCTCATGCAGCTTAATATTAATACAACAAACAACCCAATACAAAAATGGGCAGAAGATCTAAATAGACGTTTCTTCAAAGAAGACACAGAGATGGCCAAGACGCACATGAAAAGCTGCTCAACATCACTAATTATTAGAGAAATGCAAATCAAAACTACAATGAGGTAAGACCTCACACCTGTTAGAATCGGCATCATCAGATAATCTACAAACAACAAATTCTGGGGAGGGTGTGGACAAAAGGAACCCTCTTCCGCTATTGGTGGGAATGTAAATTGATACAGTCACTATGGAGAACAGTATGGAGGTTCCTTTAAAAAACTAAAAAGAGAATTACCATAGGATCCAGCAATCCCACTTCTGGGCATATACCCAGAGAAAACCATAAATCACAGAGACACATTCACCACAATGTTCATTGCAGCACTATTTACAATAGCCAGGTAATGGAAGCAACCTAAATGCCCACAGACAGACGAATGGATAAAGATGTGGTACATATATAAAATGGAATATTACTCAGCCATAAAAAGGAATGAAACTGAGTCATTTGTAGAGAAGTTGATGGATCTAGAGACTGTCATACAGAGTGAAGTAAGTCAGAAAGAGAAAAACAAATATTGTATAATAATGCCTATATGTGGAACCTAGAAAAATGCTACAGATGAACTGGTTTGCAGGGCAGAAATAGAGACACAGAGGTAGAGAACAAACGTATCGACACAAAGTGGGGGAAGCCATGGGGTGGTGGTGGTGGGATGAGTTGGGAGATTGGGATTGACCTGTACACATGTATATGCATAAAATAGATAACTAATAATAACCTAGTGTATAAAAAAATAAATAAAATTAAATTTCAAAATTTTTAAAAATAAAATGTAAAAATAAAACAGAAAAAAAGTTCTTCCATTCACACTGATGTATTTATAAGAATGAATTATATCCATGCTTATATCTATAAATACATAAAATAGGAATAAAATCTAACTTGAACCTAAAAAGAAAAAAAAAACTGAACCTAACAGTTATACAGAGGAAAACACTACCAAGGCACTTGGTCCACTGGTAAACAATTCTGAAATTGGTCAGAGGTGGGGAATCATCTCCCATAGAGCCAGCAGCCCCACCCGCCCACCAAAGGAGCATCCTTATTGCAAAGCTGGGGGACCGTGCCGAGGCCTCTGTGAGTAAACGTGAGCTGAGCCCCAGGCCAGCTGCTGCTGAACTGTTCCCATCCTTCCCAGGTGAAACACCTGAATATGTACAAGGGCTTGAAAGCCTAGAGGAAGGGCCGTGGAGCCACACCAGCGAAAGCACGCAGGCCAACTTGGTGCCTGCAGGTCAGCCAGGATGGTCCTGTCCACGGGCGCTCTTCTGGAAGCTTTCCATTGCCCTGCCTGAGATAGCCCTCCTGTCCCGGCCCCCACTCCTTTTTTTCCTTCCTCACCTCAGCCCGGAGAGATACTCCAGTGGAAGTTATGGGTGACACATCCTCTTCTTTACAGGTGGCAGCCTGGCAACTCCTGCAGAAAGTCCAGCAGAGCCCCACTCACACCAGGCCACCCACAAAGCCGTGGACCCTCACACCCTCCCACCAGCACAGCCCCGAGACTGCTGACGGGGCAGAGAATATGGAGTCAGGCACAGCTGCAGGGGCTATTGCTGCCTGGAGTGCTGTTTATATTGACCTCAACAAAGGCACACCTGGGGAGGGCTTGCTGGCAGGGTCAGGCTGCCCAGGTCAGCTAATCCTCAGCCCTCAGGGAATCACATTGCAGAAAATGGACCTCGCTAAGACAGAATATTAGCCAAGGAAAAAAAGCACACAATGCCATTTGCAGCACCGTAGATGAGTCTAGAGGTAATCACGTGACTTGGAGTAAGTCAGAAAGTGAAAGACACATATCATATCATATCACTTATAGGTGTTACCTATAAATTGATACCAGGGCAGATATTTCCACAGAGAAGGGCAATCAAAGATTCATTAAACAAACTTATGGTTCACCAAAGGAAATGTGTGAGGATTGAATTCATTACGATATTGTGGTTAACAGACATATACAAACACAGTAGACGTATATAATCACCAAAGACCTACGGAGTACCAAGAGAAGACTACTCAACATTCTGTCATAACGAACATGGGAAAAGTATGCCAGGAAGAATAGACATATGTATATGTGTAAAAGAACCACCTCTTGCACACCTACAACAAGCTAAACGTTGTACTCAAACTTGCTGTAATAAAAAATAGAAAATTAAATTAAAAACACGAACAAGAATTAGTGAGAAAAACTTGAGGGGCTTTCTCCTGGTACATTCCGTTCTACATTCCAATCTAGAACGCGACTTCCATTGAGGCTCTGCTGCCCTAGTAACCAGATTTGGTAAGGGAGAACTGCTGCCACCTTGTGGCCGTTTCACACAACAGCAGCTTTAATCCCAGCGCTAATGGTCAGTGGATATTCCAAATCATTACAGGCCTGTAAATGACACCTGCCCTGAAAACAAATCCTGGGGTCATATATCGACCAAAAAATTAAAAAGACGTCCATATTTCAAAACGACAGTTTCAAGAGGCATATTTCACGCACATTAGTGTTTTGCTTCTTTTGATGTCTTTCTTTATTTGTTAAAAAAACGGGAATGGAAAAAGGCAACCCTCAGAATGGGCGAAAACTTTCACAAACGAATCAATGGACAAAGGTTTAATCTCCAATATATATAAACAGCTCATGCAGCTTAATATTAATAAAACAAACAACCCAATACAAAAATGGGCAGAAGATCTAAATAGACGTTTCTTCAAAGAAGACACAGAGATGGCCAAGACGCACATGAAAAGCTGCTCAACATCATTAATTATTAGAGAAATGCAAATCAAAACTACAATGCGGTAAGACCTCACACCTGTTAGAATCGGCATCATCAGATAATCTACAAACAACAAATTCTGGGGAGGGTGTGGACAAAAGGAACCCTCTTCCGCTATTGGTGGGAATGTAAATTGATACAGTCACTATGGAGAACAGTATGGAGGTTCCTTTAAAAAACTAAAAAGAGAATTACCATAGGATCCAGCAGTCCCACTTCTGGGCATATACCCAGAGAAAACCATAAATCACAAAGACACATTCACCACAATGTTCATTGCAGCACTATTTACAATAGCCAGGTAACGGAAGCAACCTAAATGCCCACAGACAGACGAATGGATAAAGATGTGGTACATATATAAAATGGAATATTACTCAGCCATAAAAAGGAATGAAACTGAGTCATTTGTAGAGAAGTTGATGGATCTAGAGACTGTCATACAGAGTGAAGTAAGTCAGAAAGAGATAAACAAATATTGTATATTAATGCCTATATGTGGAACCTAGAAAAATGCTACAGATGAACTGGTTTGCAGGGCAGAAATAGAGACACAGAGGTAGAGAACAAACGTATGGACACAAAGTGGGGGAAGCCATGGGGTGGTGGTGGTGGGATGAGTTGGGAGATTGGGATTGACCTGTATACATGTCCATACATAAAATAGATAACTAATAATAACCTACTGTATAAAAAAAATAAATAAAATTAAATATCAAAAATTTTAAAAATAAAATGTAAAAATAAAACAGAAAAAATGTTCTTCCATTCACACTGATGTATTTATAAGAATGAATTATTTCCATGCTTATATCCATAAATACATAAAAGGGGAATAAAATCTAACTTGAACCAAAAAAGAAAAAAAAAACTGAACCTAACAGTTATACAGAGGAAAACACTACCAAGGCACTTGCTCCAGTGGTAAACAATTCTGAAATTGGTCAGAGGTGGGGAATCATCTCCCATACAGCCAGCAGCCCCACCCGCCCACGCAAGGAGCGTCCTTATTGCAAAGCTGGGGGACCGTGCCGAGGCCTCTGTGAGTAAACGTGAGCTGAGCCCCAGGCCAGCTGCTGCTGAACTGTTCCCACCCTTCCCAGGTGAAACACCTGAATATGTACAAGGGCTTGAAAGCCTAGAGGAAGGGCCGTGGAGCCACACCAGCGACAGCACGCAGGCCAACTTGGTGCCTGCAGGTCAGCCAGGATGGTCCTGGCCACGGGCGCTCTTCTGGAAGCTTTCCATTGCCCTGCCTGAGATACCCCTCCTGTCCCGGCCCCCACTCCTTTTTTTCCTTCCTCACCTCAGCCCGGAGAGATACTCCAGTGGAAGTTATGGGTGACACATCGTCTTCTTTACAGGTGGCAGCCTGGCAACTCCTGCAGAAAGTCCAGCAGATCCCCACTAACACCGGGCCACCCACAAAGCCGTGGACCCTCACACCCTCCCACCAGCACAGCCCCGAGACTGCTGACGGGGCAGAGAATATGGAGTCAGGCACAGCTGCAGGGGCTATTGCTGCCTGGAGTGCTGTTTATATTGACCTCAACCCAGGCACACCTGGGGAGGGCTTGCCGGCAGGGTCAGGCTGCCCAGGTCAGCTAATCCTCAGCCCTCAGGGAATCACATTGCAGAAAATGGACCTCGCTAATTCAGAATATTCGCCAAGGAAAAGAAGCACACAATGCCATTTGCAGCACCGTAGATGAGTCTAGAGGTAATCACGTGACTTGGAGTAAGTCAGAAAGTGAAAGACACATATCATATCATATCACTTATAGGTGTTACCTATAAATTGATACCAGGGCAGATATTTCCACGGAGAAGGGCAATCACAGATTCATTAAACAAACTTATGGATCACCAAAGGAAAGGTGTGAGGATTGAATTCATTACGATATTGGGGTTAACAGACATATACAAACACAGTAGACGTATATAATCACCAAAGACCTACGGAGTACCAAGAGAAGACTACTCAACATTCTGTCATGACGTACATGGGAAAAGGATCCCAGGAAGAACAGACATATGTATATGTGTAAAAGAACCACCTCTTGCACACCTACAACAAGCTAAACGTTGTACTCAAACTTGCTGTAATAAAAAATAAAAAATTAAATGAGAAACACGAACAAGAAGTAGTGACACAAACTTGAGGGGCTTTCTCCTGGCACATTCCGTTCTACATTCCAATCTAGAACACGACTTCCATTGAGGCTCTGCTGCCCTAGTAACCAGATTTGGTAAGGGAGAACTGCTGCCACCTTGTGGCCGTTTCACACAACAGCAGCTTTAATCCCAGCGCTAATGGTCAGTGGATATTCCAAATCATTACAGGCCTGTAAATGACACCTGCCCTGAAAACAAATCCTGGGGTCATATATCGACCAAAAAATGCAAAAGACGTCCATATTTCAAATCGGCAGTTTCAAGAGGCATATTTCACGCACATTAGTGTTCTGCTTCTTGTCGTTTCTTTCTTTCTTTGTTAAAAATACGGGAATGGAAAAAGGCAACCCTCAGAATGGGCGAAAACTTTCACAAACGAATCAATGGACAAAGGTTTAATCTCGAAAATATATAAACAGCTCATGCAGCTTAATATTAATAAAACAAACAACCCCGTACAAAAATGGGCAGAAGATCTAAATAGACGTTTCTTCAAAGAAGACACAGAGATGGCCAAGACGCACATGAAAAGCTGCTCAACATCACTAATTATTAGAGAAATGCAAATCAAAACTACAATGAGGTAAGACCTCACACCTGTTAGAATCGGCATCATCAGATAATCTACAAACAACAAATTCTGGGGAGGGTGTGGACAAAAGGAACCCTCTTCCGCTATTGGTGGGAATGTAAATTGATACAGTCACTATGGAGAACAGTATGGAGGTTCCTTTAAAAAACTAAAAAGAGAATTACCATAGGATCCAGCAATCCCACTTCTGGGCATATACCCAGAGAAAACCATAAATCACAGAGACACATTCACCACAATGTTCATTGCAGCACTATTTACAATAGCCAGGTAATGGAAGCAACCTAAATGCCCACAGACAGACGAATGGATAAAGATGTGGTACATATATAAAATGGAATATTACTCAGCCATAAAAAGGAATGAAACTGAGTCATTTGTAGAGAAGTTGATGGATCTAGAGACTGTCATACAGAGTGAAGTAAGTCAGAAAGAGAAAAACAAATATTGTATATTAATGCCTATATGTGGAACCTAGAAAAATGCTACAGATGAACTGGTTTGCAGGGCAGAAATAGAGACACAGAGGTAGAGAACAAACGTATGGACACAAAGTGGGGGAAGCCATGGCGTGGTGGTGGTGGGATGAGTTGGGAGATTGGGATTGACCTGTATACATGTCTATGCATAAAATAGATAACTATTAATAACCTACTGTATAAAAAAATAAATAAAATTAAATTTCAAAAATTTTAAAAACAAAATGTAAAAATAAAACAGAAAAAATGTTCTTCCATTCACACTGATGTATTTATGAGAATGAATTATTTCCATGCTTATATCCATAAATACATAAAAGAGGAATAAAATCTAACTTGAACCAAAAAAGAAAAAAAAACTGAACCTAACAGTTATACAGAGGAAAACACTACCAAGGCACTTGCTCCAGTGGTAAACAATTCTGAAATTGGTCAGAGGTGGGGAATCATCTCCCATAGAGCCAGCAGCCCCGCCCGCCCACGCAAGGAGCGTCCTTATTGCAAAGCTGGGGGACCGTGCCGAGGCCTCTGTGAGTACACGTGCGCTGAGCCCCAGGCCAGCTGCTGCTGAACTGTTCCCACCCTTCCCAGGTGAAACACCTGAATATGTACAAGGGCTTGAAAGCCTAGAGGAAGGGCCGTGGAGCCACACCAGCGACAGCACGCAGGCCACCTTGGTGCCTGCAGGTCAGCCAGGATGGTCCTGGTCACGGGCGCTCTTCTGGAAGCTTTCCATTGCCCTGCCTGAGATACCCCTCCTGTCCCGGCCCCCACTCCTTTTTTTCCTTCCTCACCTCAGCCCGGAGAGATATTCCAGTGGAAGTTATGGGTGACACATCCTCTTCTTTACAGGTGGGAGCCTGGCAACTCCTGCCGAAAGTCCAGCAGAGCCCCACTCACACCGGGCCACCCACAAAGCCGTGGACCCTCACACCCTCCCACCAGCACAGCCCCGAGACTGCTGACGGGGCAGAGAATATGGAGTCAGCCACAGCTGCAGGGGCTATTGCTGCCTGGAGTGCTGTTTATATTGACCTCAACCCAGGCACACCTGGGGAGGGCTTGCCGGCAGGGTCAGGCTGCCCAGGTCAGCTAATCCTCAGCCCTCAGGGAATCACATTGCAGAAAATGGACCTCGCTAATTCAGAATATTCGCCAAGGAAAAGAAGCACACAATGCCATTTGCAGCACCGTAGATGAGTCTAGACGTAATCACGAGACTTGGAGTAAGTCAGAAAGTGAAAGACACATATCATATCATATCACTTATAGGTGTTACCTATAAATTGATACCAGGGCAGATATTTCCACGGAGAAGGGCAATCACAGATTCATTAAACAAACGTATGGTTCACCAAAGGAAAGGTGTGAGGATTGAATTCATTACGATATTGGGGTTAACAGACATATACAAACACAGTAGACATATATAATCACCAAAGACCTACGGAGTACCAAGAGAAGACTACTCAACATTTTGTCATAACGAACATGGGAAAAGGATCCCAGGAAGAACAGACATATGTATATGTGTAAAAGAACCACCTCTTGCACACCTACAACAAGCTAAACGTTGTACTCAAACTTGCTGTAATAAAAAATAAAAAATTAAATTAAAAACACGAACAAGAAATAGTGAGACAAACTTGAGGGGCTTTCTCCTGGCACATTCCGTTCTAAATTCCAATCTAGAAAGCGACTTCCATTGAGGCTCTGCTGCCCTAGTAACCTGATTTGGTAAGGGAGAACTGCTGCCACCTTGTGGCCGTTTCACACAACAGCAGCTTTAATCCCAGCGCTAATGGTCAGTGGATATTCCAAATCATTACAGGCCTGTAAATGACACCTGCCCTGAAAACCAATCCTGGGGTCATATATCGACCAAAAAATTCAAAAGACGTCCATATTTCAAAACGACAGTTTCAAGAGGCATATTTCACGCACATTAGTGTTCTGCTTCTTTTGATTTCTTTCTTTCTTTGTTAAAAAAACGGGAATGGAAAAAGGCAACCCTCAGAATGGGCGAAAACTTTCACAAACGAATCAATGGACAAAGGTTTAATCTCCAATATATATAAACAGCTCATGCAGCTTAATATTAATACAACAAACAACCCAATACAAAAATGGGCAGAAGATCTAAATAGACGTTTCTTCAAAGAAGACACAGAGATGGCCAAGACGCACATGAAAAGCTGCTCAACATCACTAATTATTAGAGAAATGCAAATCAAAACTACAATGAGGTAAGACCTCACACCTGTTAGAATCGGCATCATCAGATAATCTACAAACAACAAATTCTGGGGAGGGTGTGGACAAAAGGAACCCTCTTCCGCTATTGGTGGGAATGTAAATTGATACAGTCACTATGGAGAACAGTATGGAGGTTCCTTTAAAAAACTAAAAAGAGAATTACCATAGGATCCAGCAATCCCACTTCTGGGCATATACCCAGAGAAAACCATAAATCACAGAGACACATTCACCACAATGTTCATTGCAGCACTATTTACAATAGCCAGGTAATGGAAGCAACCTAAATGCCCACAGACAGACGAATGGATAAAGATGTGGTACATATATAAAATGGAATATTACTCAGCCATAAAAAGGAATGAAACTGAGTCATTTGTAGAGAAGTTGATGGATCTAGAGACTGTCATACAGAGTGAAGTAAGTCAGAAAGAGAAAAACAAATATTGTATAATAATGCCTATATGTGGAACCTAGAAAAATGCTACAGATGAACTGGTTTGCAGGGCAGAAATAGAGACACAGAGGTAGAGAACAAACGTATCGACACAAAGTGGGGGAAGCCATGGGGTGGTGGTGGTGGGATGAGTTGGGAGATTGGGATTGACCTGTACACATGTATATGCATAAAATAGATAACTAATAATAACCTAGTGTATAAAAAAATAAATAAAATTAAATTTCAAAATTTTTAAAAATAAAATGTAAAAATAAAACAGAAAAAAAGTTCTTCCATTCACACTGATGTATTTATAAGAATGAATTATATCCATGCTTATATCTATAAATACATAAAATAGGAATAAAATCTAACTTGAACCTAAAAAGAAAAAAAAAACTGAACCTAACAGTTATACAGAGGAAAACACTACCAAGGCACTTGGTCCACTGGTAAACAATTCTGAAATTGGTCAGAGGTGGGGAATCATCTCCCATAGAGCCAGCAGCCCCACCCGCCCACCAAAGGAGCATCCTTATTGCAAAGCTGGGGGACCGTGCCGAGGCCTCTGTGAGTAAACGTGAGCTGAGCCCCAGGCCAGCTGCTGCTGAACTGTTCCCATCCTTCCCAGGTGAAACACCTGAATATGTACAAGGGCTTGAAAGCCTAGAGGAAGGGCCGTGGAGCCACACCAGCGAAAGCACGCAGGCCAACTTGGTGCCTGCAGGTCAGCCAGGATGGTCCTGTCCACGGGCGCTCTTCTGGAAGCTTTCCATTGCCCTGCCTGAGATAGCCCTCCTGTCCCGGCCCCCACTCCTTTTTTTCCTTCCTCACCTCAGCCCGGAGAGATACTCCAGTGGAAGTTATGGGTGACACATCCTCTTCTTTACAGGTGGCAGCCTGGCAACTCCTGCAGAAAGTCCAGCAGAGCCCCACTCACACCAGGCCACCCACAAAGCCGTGGACCCTCACACCCTCCCACCAGCACAGCCCCGAGACTGCTGACGGGGCAGAGAATATGGAGTCAGGCACAGCTGCAGGGGCTATTGCTGCCTGGAGTGCTGTTTATATTGACCTCAACCAAGGCACACCTGGGGAGGGCTTGCTGGCAGGGTCAGGCTGCCCAGGTCAGCTAATCCTCAGCCCTCAGGGAATCACATTGCAGAAAATGGACCTCGCTAAGACAGAATATTAGCCAAGGAAAAAAAGCACACAATGCCATTTGCAGCACCGTAGATGAGTCTAGAGGTAATCACGTGACTTGGAGTAAGTCAGAAAGTGAAAGACACATATCATATCATATCACTTATAGGTGTTACCTATAAATTGATACCAGGGCAGATATTTCCACAGAGAAGGGCAATCAAAGATTCATTAAACAAACTTATGGTTCACCAAAGGAAATGTGTGAGGATTGAATTCATTACGATATTGTGGTTAACAGACATATACAAACACAGTAGACGTATATAATCACCAAAGACCTACGGAGTACCAAGAGAAGACTACTCAACATTCTGTCATAACGAACATGGGAAAAGTATGCCAGGAAGAATAGACATATGTATATGTGTAAAAGAACCACCTCTTGCACACCTACAACAAGCTAAACGTTGTACTCAAACTTGCTGTAATAAAAAATAGAAAATTAAATTAAAAACACGAACAAGAATTAGTGAGAAAAACTTGAGGGGCTTTCTCCTGGTACATTCCGTTCTACATTCCAATCTAGAACGCGACTTCCATTGAGGCTCTGCTGCCCTAGTAACCAGATTTGGTAAGGGAGAACTGCTGCCACCTTGTGGCCGTTTCACACAACAGCAGCTTTAATCCCAGCGCTAATGGTCAGTGGATATTCCAAATCATTACAGGCCTGTAAATGACACCTGCCCTGAAAACAAATCCTGGGGTCATATATCGACCAAAAAATTAAAAAGACGTCCATATTTCAAAACGACAGTTTCAAGAGGCATATTTCACGCACATTAGTGTTTTGCTTCTTTTGATGTCTTTCTTTATTTGTTAAAAAAACGGGAATGGAAAAAGGCAACCCTCAGAATGGGCGAAAACTTTCACAAACGAATCAATGGACAAAGGTTTAATCTCCAATATATATAAACAGCTCATGCAGCTTAATATTAATAAAACAAACAACCCAATACAAAAATGGGCAGAAGATCTAAATAGACGTTTCTTCAAAGAAGACACAGAGATGGCCAAGACGCACATGAAAAGCTGCTCAACATCATTAATTATTAGAGAAATGCAAATCAAAACTACAATGCGGTAAGACCTCACACCTGTTAGAATCGGCATCATCAGATAATCTACAAACAACAAATTCTGGGGAGGGTGTGGACAAAAGGAACCCTCTTCCGCTATTGGTGGGAATGTAAATTGATACAGTCACTATGGAGAACAGTATGGAGGTTCCTTTAAAAAACTAAAAAGAGAATTACCATAGGATCCAGCAGTCCCACTTCTGGGCATATACCCAGAGAAAACCATAAATCACAAAGACACATTCACCACAATGTTCATTGCAGCACTATTTACAATAGCCAGGTAACGGAAGCAACCTAAATGCCCACAGACAGACGAATGGATAAAGATGTGGTACATATATAAAATGGAATATTACTCAGCCATAAAAAGGAATGAAACTGAGTCATTTGTAGAGAAGTTGATGGATCTAGAGACTGTCATACAGAGTGAAGTAAGTCAGAAAGAGATAAACAAATATTGTATATTAATGCCTATATGTGGAACCTAGAAAAATGCTACAGATGAACTGGTTTGCAGGGCAGAAATAGAGACACAGAGGTAGAGAACAAACGTATGGACACAAAGTGGGGGAAGCCATGGGGTGGTGGTGGTGGGATGAGTTGGGAGATTGGGATTGACCTGTATACATGTCCATACATAAAATAGATAACTAATAATAACCTACTGTATAAAAAAAATAAATAAAATTAAATATCAAAAATTTTAAAAATAAAATGTAAAAATAAAACAGAAAAAATGTTCTTCCATTCACACTGATGTATTTATAAGAATGAATTATTTCCATGCTTATATCCATAAATACATAAAAGGGGAATAAAATCTAACTTGAACCAAAAAAGAAAAAAAAAACTGAACCTAACAGTTATACAGAGGAAAACACTACCAAGGCACTTGCTCCAGTGGTAAACAATTCTGAAATTGGTCAGAGGTGGGGAATCATCTCCCATACAGCCAGCAGCCCCACCCGCCCACGCAAGGAGCGTCCTTATTGCAAAGCTGGGGGACCGTGCCGAGGCCTCTGTGAGTAAACGTGAGCTGAGCCCCAGGCCAGCTGCTGCTGAACTGTTCCCACCCTTCCCAGGTGAAACACCTGAATATGTACAAGGGCTTGAAAGCCTAGAGGAAGGGCCGTGGAGCCACACCAGCGACAGCACGCAGGCCAACTTGGTGCCTGCAGGTCAGCCAGGATGGTCCTGGCCACGGGCGCTCTTCTGGAAGCTTTCCATTGCCCTGCCTGAGATACCCCTCCTGTCCCGGCCCCCACTCCTTTTTTTCCTTCCTCACCTCAGCCCGGAGAGATACTCCAGTGGAAGTTATGGGTGACACATCGTCTTCTTTACAGGTGGCAGCCTGGCAACTCCTGCAGAAAGTCCAGCAGATCCCCACTAACACCGGGCCACCCACAAAGCCGTGGACCCTCACACCCTCCCACCAGCACAGCCCCGAGACTGCTGACGGGGCAGAGAATATGGAGTCAGGCACAGCTGCAGGGGCTATTGCTGCCTGGAGTGCTGTTTATATTGACCTCAACCCAGGCACACCTGGGGAGGGCTTGCCGGCAGGGTCAGGCTGCCCAGGTCAGCTAATCCTCAGCCCTCAGGGAATCACATTGCAGAAAATGGACCTCGCTAATTCAGAATATTCGCCAAGGAAAAGAAGCACACAATGCCATTTGCAGCACCGTAGATGAGTCTAGAGGTAATCACGTGACTTGG
The DNA here is from genome assembly GCF_964165515.1 of Mesoplodon bidens. NCBI lineage: Eukaryota > Metazoa > Chordata > Mammalia > Artiodactyla > Ziphiidae > Mesoplodon > Mesoplodon bidens. The sequence goes on from NW_027671154.1 coordinate 77,070, forward strand.
AGTAAGTCAGAAAGTGAAAGACACATATCATATCATATCACTTATAGGTGTTACCTATAAATTGATACCAGGGCAGATATTTCCACGGAGAAGGGCAATCACAGATTCATTAAACAAACTTATGGATCACCAAAGGAAAGGTGTGAGGATTGAATTCATTACGATATTGGGGTTAACAGACATATACAAACACAGTAGACGTATATAATCACCAAAGACCTACGGAGTACCAAGAGAAGACTACTCAACATTCTGTCATGACGTACATGGGAAAAGGATCCCAGGAAGAACAGACATATGTATATGTGTAAAAGAACCACCTCTTGCACACCTACAACAAGCTAAACGTTGTACTCAAACTTGCTGTAATAAAAAATAAAAAATTAAATGAGAAACACGAACAAGAAGTAGTGACACAAACTTGAGGGGCTTTCTCCTGGCACATTCCGTTCTACATTCCAATCTAGAACACGACTTCCATTGAGGCTCTGCTGCCCTAGTAACCAGATTTGGTAAGGGAGAACTGCTGCCACCTTGTGGCCGTTTCACACAACAGCAGCTTTAATCCCAGCGCTAATGGTCAGTGGATATTCCAAATCATTACAGGCCTGTAAATGACACCTGCCCTGAAAACAAATCCTGGGGTCATATATCGACCAAAAAATGCAAAAGACGTCCATATTTCAAATCGGCAGTTTCAAGAGGCATATTTCACGCACATTAGTGTTCTGCTTCTTGTCGTTTCTTTCTTTCTTTGTTAAAAATACGGGAATGGAAAAAGGCAACCCTCAGAATGGGCGAAAACTTTCACAAACGAATCAATGGACAAAGGTTTAATCTCGAAAATATATAAACAGCTCATGCAGCTTAATATTAATAAAACAAACAACCCCGTACAAAAATGGGCAGAAGATCTAAATAGACGTTTCTTCAAAGAAGACACAGAGATGGCCAAGACGCACATGAAAAGCTGCTCAACATCACTAATTATTAGAGAAATGCAAATCAAAACTACAATGAGGTAAGACCTCACACCTGTTAGAATCGGCATCATCAGATAATCTACAAACAACAAATTCTGGGGAGGGTGTGGACAAAAGGAACCCTCTTCCGCTATTGGTGGGAATGTAAATTGATACAGTCACTATGGAGAACAGTATGGAGGTTCCTTTAAAAAACTAAAAAGAGAATTACCATAGGATCCAGCAATCCCACTTCTGGGCATATACCCAGAGAAAACCATAAATCACAGAGACACATTCACCACAATGTTCATTGCAGCACTATTTACAATAGCCAGGTAATGGAAGCAACCTAAATGCCCACAGACAGACGAATGGATAAAGATGTGGTACATATATAAAATGGAATATTACTCAGCCATAAAAAGGAATGAAACTGAGTCATTTGTAGAGAAGTTGATGGATCTAGAGACTGTCATACAGAGTGAAGTAAGTCAGAAAGAGAAAAACAAATATTGTATATTAATGCCTATATGTGGAACCTAGAAAAATGCTACAGATGAACTGGTTTGCAGGGCAGAAATAGAGACACAGAGGTAGAGAACAAACGTATGGACACAAAGTGGGGGAAGCCATGGCGTGGTGGTGGTGGGATGAGTTGGGAGATTGGGATTGACCTGTATACATGTCTATGCATAAAATAGATAACTATTAATAACCTACTGTATAAAAAAATAAATAAAATTAAATTTCAAAAATTTTAAAAACAAAATGTAAAAATAAAACAGAAAAAATGTTCTTCCATTCACACTGATGTATTTATGAGAATGAATTATTTCCATGCTTATATCCATAAATACATAAAAGAGGAATAAAATCTAACTTGAACCAAAAAAGAAAAAAAAACTGAACCTAACAGTTATACAGAGGAAAACACTACCAAGGCACTTGCTCCAGTGGTAAACAATTCTGAAATTGGTCAGAGGTGGGGAATCATCTCCCATAGAGCCAGCAGCCCCGCCCGCCCACGCAAGGAGCGTCCTTATTGCAAAGCTGGGGGACCGTGCCGAGGCCTCTGTGAGTACACGTGCGCTGAGCCCCAGGCCAGCTGCTGCTGAACTGTTCCCACCCTTCCCAGGTGAAACACCTGAATATGTACAAGGGCTTGAAAGCCTAGAGGAAGGGCCGTGGAGCCACACCAGCGACAGCACGCAGGCCACCTTGGTGCCTGCAGGTCAGCCAGGATGGTCCTGGTCACGGGCGCTCTTCTGGAAGCTTTCCATTGCCCTGCCTGAGATACCCCTCCTGTCCCGGCCCCCACTCCTTTTTTTCCTTCCTCACCTCAGCCCGGAGAGATATTCCAGTGGAAGTTATGGGTGACACATCCTCTTCTTTACAGGTGGGAGCCTGGCAACTCCTGCCGAAAGTCCAGCAGAGCCCCACTCACACCGGGCCACCCACAAAGCCGTGGACCCTCACACCCTCCCACCAGCACAGCCCCGAGACTGCTGACGGGGCAGAGAATATGGAGTCAGCCACAGCTGCAGGGGCTATTGCTGCCTGGAGTGCTGTTTATATTGACCTCAACCCAGGCACACCTGGGGAGGGATTGCCGGCAGGGTCAGGCTGCCCAGGTCAGCTAATCCTCAGCCCTCAGGGAATCACATTGCAGAAAATGGACCTCGCTAAGACAGAATATTCGCCAAGGAAAAGAAGCACACAATGCCATTTGCAGCACCGTAGATGAGTCTAGAGGTAATCACGTGACTTGGAGTAAGTCAGAAAGTGAAAGACACATATCAAATCATATCACTTATAGGTGTTACCTATAAATTGATACCAGGGCAGATATTTCCACGGAGAAGGGCAATCACAGATTCATTAAACAAACTTATGGTTTACCAAAGGAAAGGTGTGAGGATTGAATTCATTATGATACTGCGGTTAACAGACATATACAAACACAGTAGACATATATAATCACCAAAGACCTACGGAGTACCAAGAGAAGACTACTCAACATTCTGTCATAACGTACATGGGAAAAGGATCCCAGGAAGAACAGACATATGTATATGTGTAAAAGAACCACCTTTGCACACCTACAACAAGCTAAATGTTGTACTCAAACTTGCTGTAATAAAAAATAAAAAATTAAATTAAAAACACGAACAAGAAGTAGTGAGACAAACTTGAGGGGCTTTCTCCTGGCACATTCCGTTCTAAATTCTAATCTAGAACGCGACTTCCATTGAGGCTCTGCTGCCCTAGTAACCAGATTTGATAAGGCAGAACTGCTGCCACCTTGTGGCCGTTTCACACAACAGCCGCTTTAATCCCAGCGCTAATGGTCAGTGGATATTCCAAATCATTACAGGCCTGTAAATGACACCTGCCCTGAAAACAAATCCTGTGGTCATATATCGACCAAAAAATTCAGAAGACGTCCATATTTCAAAACGACAGTTTCAAGAGGCATATTTCACGCACATTAGTGTTCTGATTCTTTTGCTTTCTTTCTTTCTTTGTTAAAAAAACGGGAATGGAAAAAGGTAACCCTCAGAAGGGGCAAAAACGTTCACAAACGAATCAATGGACAAAGGTTTAATCTCCAATATATATATACAGCTCATGCAGCTTAATATTAATACAACAAACAACCCAATACAAAAATGGGAAGAAGATCTAAATAGACGTTTCTTCAAAGAAGACACAGAGATGGCCAAGACGCTCATGAAAAGCTGCTCAACATCACTAATTATTAGAGAAATGCAAATCAAAACTACAATGAGGTAAGACCTCACACCTGTTAGAATCGGCATCATCAGATAATCTACAAACAACAAATTCTGGGGAGGGTGTGGACAAAAGGAACCCTCTTCCGCTATTGGTGGGAATGTAAATTGATACAGTCACTATGGAGAACAGTATGGAGGTTCCTTTAAAAAACTAAAAAGAGAATTACCATAGGATCCAGGAATCCCACTTCTGGGCATATACCCAGAGAAAACCATAAATCACAGAGACACATTCACCACAATGTTCATTGCAGCACTATTTACAATAGCCAGGTAATGGAAGCAACCTAAATGCCCACAGACAGACGAATGGATAAAGATGTGGTACATATATAAAATGGAATATTACTCAGCCATAAAAAGGAATGAAACTGAGTCATTTGTAGAGAAGTTGATGGATCTAGAGACTGTCATACAGAGTGAAGTAAGTCAGAAAGAGAAAAACAAATATTGTATATAAATGCCTATATGTGGAACCTAGAAAAATGCTACAGATGAACTGGTTTGCAGGGCAGAAATAGAGACACAGAGGTAGAGAACAAACGTATGGACACAAAGTGGGGGAAGCCATGGCGTGGTGGTGGTGGGATGAGTTGGGAGATTGGGATTGACCTGTATACATGTCTATGCATAAAATAGATAACTAATAATAACCTACTGTATAAAAAAATAAATAATATTAAATTTCAAAAAATTTAAAAACAAAATGTTAAAATTATACAGAAAAAATGTTCTTCCATTCACACTGATGTATTTATAAGAATAAATTATTTCCATGCTTATATCCATAAATACATAAAAGAGGAATAACATCTAACTTGAACCAAAAAAGAAAAAAAAAACTGAACCTAACAGGTATACAGAGGAAAACACTACCAAGGCACTTGCTCCAGTGGTAAACAATTCTGAAATTGGTCAGAGGTGGGGAATCATCTCCCATAGAGCAAGCAGCCCCGCCCGCCCACGCAAGGAGCGTCCTTATTGCAAAGCTGGGGGACCGTGCCGAGGCCTCTGTGAGTACACGTGAGCAGAGCCCCAGGCCAGCTGCTGCTGAACTGTTCCCACCCTTCCCAGGTGAAACACCTGAATATGTACAAGGGCTTGAAAGCCTAGAGGAAGGGCCGTGGAGCCACACCAGCGACAGCACGCAGGCCACCTTGGTGCCTGCAGGTCAGCCAGGATGGTCCTGGTCACGGGCGCTCTTCTGGAAGCTTTCCATTGCCCTGCCTGAGATACCCCTCCTGTCCCGGCCCCCACTCCTTTTTTTCCTTCCTCACCTCAGCCCGGAGAGATATTCCAGTGGAAGTTATGGGTGACACATCCTCTTCTTTACAGGTGGGAGACTGGCAACTCCTGCCGAAAGTCCAGCAGAGCCCCACTCACACCGGGCCACCCACAAAGCCGTGGACCCTCACACCCTCCCACCAGCACAGCCCCGAGACTGCTGACGGGGCAGAGAATATGGAGTCAGCCACAGCTGCAGGGGCTATTGCTGCCTGGAGTGCTGTTTATATTGACCTCAACCCAGGAACACCTGGGGAGGGCTTGCCGGCAGGGTCAGGCTGCCCAGGTCAGCTAATCCTCAGCCCTCAGGGAATCACATTGCAGAAAATGGACCTCGCTAAGACAGAATATTCGCCAAGGAAAAGAAGCACACAATGCCATTTGCAGCACCGTAGATGAGTCTAGAGGTAATCACGTGACTTGGAGTAAGTCAGAAAGTGAAAGACACATATCATATCATATCACTTATAGGTGTTACCTATAAATTGATACCAGGGCAGATATTTCCACGGAGAAGGGCAATCACAGATTCATTAAACAAACTTATGGTTTACCAAAGGAAAGGTGTGAGGATTGAATTCATTACGATACTGCGGTTAACAGACATATACAAACACAGTAGACATATATAATCACCAAAGACCTACGGAGTACCAAGAGAAGACTACTCAACATTCTGTCATAACGTACATGGGAAAAGGATCCCAAGAAGAACAGACATATGTATATGTGTAAAAGAACCACCTCTTGCACACCTACAACAAGCTAAACGTTGTACTCAAACTTGCTGTAATAAAAAATAAAAAATTAAATTAAAAACACGAACAAGAAGTAGTGAGACAAACTTGAGGGGCTTTCTCCTGGCACATTCCGTTCTAAATTCTAATCTAGAACGCGACTTCCATTGAGGCTCTGCTGCCCTAGTAACCAGATTTGATAAGGCAGAACTGCTGCCACCTTGTGGCCGTTTCACACAACAGCAGCTTTATTCCCAGCGCTAATGGTCAGTGGATATTCCAAATCATTACAGGCCTGTAAATGACACCTGCCCTGAAAACAAATCCTGGGGTCATATATCGACCCAAAAATTCAAAAGACGTCCATATTTCAAAACGACAGTTTCAAGAGGCATATTTCACGCACATTAGTGTTCTGATTCTTTTGCTTTCTTTCTTTCTTTGTTAAAAAAACGGGAATGGAGAAAGGTAACCCTCAGAAGGGGCGAAAACGTTCACAAACGAATCAATGGACAAAGGTTTAATCTCCAATATATATATACAGCTCATGCAGCTTAATATTAATACAACAAACAACCCAATACAAAAATGGGCAGAAGATCTAAATAGACGTTTCTTCACAGAAGACACAGAGATGGCCAAGACGCTCATGAAAAGCTGCTCAACATCACTAATTATTAGAGAAATGCAAATCAAAACTACAATGAGGTAAGACCTCACACCTGTTAGAATCGGCATCATCAGATAATCTACAAACAACAAATTCTGGGGAGGGTGTGGACAAAAGGAACCCTCTTCCGCTATTGGTGGGAATGTAAATTGATACAGTCACTATGGAGAACAGTATGGAGGTTCCTTTAAAAAACTAAAAAGAGAATTACCATAGGATCCAGCAATCCCACTTCTGGGCATATACCCAGAGAAAACCATAAATCACAGAGACACATTCACCACAATGTTCATTGCAGCACTATTTACAATAGCCAGGTAATGGAAGCAACCTAAATGCCCACAGACAGACGAATGGATAAAGATGTGGTACATATATAAAATGGAATATTACTCAGCCATAAAAAGGAATGAAACTGAGTCATTTGTAGAGAAGTTGATGGATCTAGAGACTGTCATACAGAGTGAAGTAAGTCAGAAAGAGAAAAACAAATATTGTATATAAATGCCTATATGTGGAACCTAGAAAAATGCTACAGATGTACTGGTTTGCAGGGCAGAAATAGAGACACAGAGTTAGAGAACAAACGTATGGACACAAAGTGGGGGAAGCCATGGGGTGGTGGTGGTGGGATGAGTTGGGAGATTGGGATTGACCTGTATACATGTCTATGCATAAAATAGATAACTATTAATAACCTACTGTATAAAAAAATAAATAAAATTAAATTTCAAAAATTTTAAAAACAAAATGTAAAAATAAAACAGAAAAAATGTTCTTCCATTCACACTGATGTATTTATGAGAATGAATTATTTCCATGCTTATATCCATAAATACATAAAAGAGGAATAAAATCTAACTTGAACCAAAAAAGGAAAAAAAAAACTGAACCTAACAGTTATACAGAGGAAAACACTACCAAGGCACTTGCTCCAGTGGTAAACAATTCTGAAATTGGTCAGAGGTGGGGAATCATCTCCCATAGAGCCAGCAGCCCCGCCCGCCCACGCAAGGAGCGTCCTTATTGCAAAGCTGGGGGACCGTGCCGAGGCCTCTGTGAGTAAACGTGAGCTGAGCCCCAGGCCAGCTGCTGCTGAACTGTTCCCAGCCTTCCCAGGTGAAACACCTGAATATGTACAAGGGCTTGAAAGCCTAGAGGAAGGGCCGTGGAGCCACACCAACGACAGCACGCAGGCCACCTTGGTGCCTGCAGGTCAGCCAGGATGGTCCTGGTCACGGGCGCTCTTCTGGAAGCTTTCCATTGCCCTGCCTGAGATACCCCTCCTGTCCCGGCCCCCACTCCTTTTTTCCTTCCTCACCTCAGCCCGGAGAGATATTCCAGTGGAAGTTATGGGTGACACATCCTCTTCTTTACAGGTGGCAGCCTGGCAACTCCTGCAGAAAGTCCAGCAGAGCCCCACTCACACCGGGCCACCCACAAAGCCGTGGACCCTCACACCCTCCCACCAGCACAGCCCCGAGACTGCTGACGAGGCAGAGAATATGGAGTCAGGCACAGCTGCAGGGGCTATTGCTGCCTGGAGTGCTGTTTATATTGACCTCAACCCAGGCACACCTGGGGAGGGCTTGCCGGCAGGGTCAGGCTGCCCAGGTCAGCTAATCCTCAGCCCTCAGGGAATCACATTGCAGAAAATGGACCTCGCTAAGACAGAATATTCACCAAGGAAAAGAAGCACACAATGCCCTTTGCAGCACCGTAGATGAGTCTAGAGGTAATCACGTGACTTGGAGTAAGTCAGAAAGTGAAAGACACATATCATATCATATCACTTATAGGTGTTACCTATAAATTGATACCAGGGCAGATATTTCCACGGAGCAGGGCAATCACAGATTCATTAAACAAACTTATGGTTCACCAAAGGAAAGTTCTGAGAATTGAATTCATTACGATATTGGGGTTAACAGACATATACAAACACAGTAGACATATATAATCACCAAAGACCTACGGAGTACCAAGAGAAGACTACTCAACATTCTGTCATAACGTACATGGGAAAAGGATCCCAGGAAGAACAGACATATGTATATGTGTAAAAGAACCACCTCTTGCACACCTACAACAAGCTAAACGTTGTACTCAAACTTGCTGTAATAAAAAATAAAAAATTAAATTAAAAACACGAACAAGAAGTAGTGAGACAAACTTGAGGGGCTTTCTCCTGGCACATTCCGTTCTAAATTCCAATCTAGAACGCGACTTCCATTGAGGCTCTGCTGCCCCAGTAACCAGATTTGATAAGGCAGAACTGCTGCCACCTTGTGGCCGTTTCACACAACAGCAGCTTTAATCCCAGCGCTAATGGTCAGTGGATATTCCAAATCATTACAGGCCTGTAAATGACACCTCCCCTGAAAACAAATCCTGGGGTCATATATCGACCAAAAAATTCAAAAGACGTCCATATTTCAAAACGACAGTTTCAAGAGGCATATTTCACGCACATTAGTGTTCTGATTCTTTTGCTTTCTTTCTTTCTTTGTTAAAAAAACGGGAAAGGAAAAAGGTAACCCTCAGAAGGGGCGAAAACTTTCACAAACGAATCAATGGACAAAGGTTTAATCTCCAATATATATATACAGCTCATGCAGCTTAATATTAATACAACAAACAACCCAATACAAAAATGGGCAGAAGATCTAAATAGACGTTTCTTCAAAGAAGACACAGCGATGGCCAAGACGCTCATGAAAAGCTGCTCAACATCACTAATTATTAGAGAAATGCAAATCAAAACTACAATGAGGTAAGACCTCACACCTGTTAGAATCGGCATCATCAGATAATCTACAAACAACAAATTCTGGGGAGGGTGTGGACAAAAGGAACCCTCTTCCGCTATTGGTGGGAATGTAAATTGATACAGTCACTATGGAGAACAGTATGGAGGTTCCTTTAAATAACTAAAAAGAGAATTACCATAGGATCCAGCAATCCCACTTCTGGGCATATAACCAGAGAAAACCATAAATCACAGAGACACATTCACCACAATGTTCATTGCAGCACTATTTACAATAGCCAGCTAATGGAAGCAACTTAAATGCCCACAGACAGACGAATGGATAAAGATGTGGTACATATATAAAATGGAATATTACTCAGTCATAAAAAGGAATGAAACTGAGTCATTTGTAGAGAAGTTGATGGATCTAGAGACTGTCATACAGAGTGAAGTAAGTCAGAAAGAGAAAAACAAATATTGTATATTAATGCCTATATGTGGAACCTAGAAAAATGCTACAGATGAACTGGTTTGCAGGGCAGAAATAGAGACACAGAGGTAGAGAACAAACGTATGGACACAAAGTGGGGGAAGCCATGGCGTGGTGGTGGTGGGATGAGTTGGGAGATTGGGATTGACCTGTATACATGTCTATGCATAAAATACATAACTAATAATAACCTACTGTATAAAAAAATAAATAAAATAAATTTCAAAAATTTTAAAAACAAAATGTAAAAATTAAACAGAAAAAATGTTCTTCCATTCACACTGATGTATTTATAAGAATGAATTATTACCATGCTTATATCCATAAGTACATAAAAGAGGAATAAAATCTAACTTGAACCAAAAAAGAAAAAAAAAACTGAACCTAACAGTTATACAGAGGAAAACACTACAAAGGCACTTGCTCCAGTGGTAAACAATTCTGAAATTGGTCAGAGGTGGGGAATCATCTCCCATAGAGCCAGCAGCCCCGCCCGCCCACGCAAGGAGCGTCCTTATTGCAAAGCTGGGGGACCGTGCCGAGGCCTCTGTGAGTACACGTGAGCTGAGCCCCAGGCCAGCTGCTGCTGAACTGTTCCCACCCTTCCCAGGTGAAACACCTGAATATGTACAAGGGCTTGAAAGCCTAGAGGAAGGGCCGTGGAGCCACACCAGCGACAGCACGCAGGCCACATTGGTGCCTGCAGGTCAGCAAGGATGGTCCTCGTCATGGGCGCTCTTCTGGAAGTTTTCCATTGCCCTGCCTGAGATAGCCCTCCTGTCCCGGCCCCCACTCCTTTTTTTCCTTCCTCACCTCAGCCCGGAGAGATATTCCAGTGGAAGTTATGGGTGACACATCCTCTTCTTTACAGGTGGCAGCCTGGCAACTCCTGCAGAAAGTCCAGCAGAGCCCCACTCACACCGGGCCACCCACAAAGCCGTGGACCCTCACACCCTCCCACCAGCACAGCCCCGAGACTGCTGACGGGGCAGAGAATATGGAGTCAGGCACAGCTGCAGGGGCTATTGCTGCCTGGAGTGCTGTTTATATTGACCTCAACCCAGGCACACCTGGGGAGGGCTTGCCGGCAGGGTCAGGCTGCCCAGGTCAGCTAATCCTCAGCCCTCAGGGAATCACATTGCAGAAAATGGACCTCGCTAAGACAGAATATTCGCCAAGGAAAAGAAGCACACAATGCCATTTGCAGCACCGTAGATGAGTCTAGAGGTAATCACGTGACTTGGAGTAAGTCAGAAAGTGAAAGACACATATCATATCATATCACTTATAGGTGTTACCTATAAATTGATACCAGGGCAGATATTTCCACGGAGAAGGGCAATCACAGATTCATTAAACAAACTTATGGTTCACCAAATGAAAGGTGTGAGGATTGAAATCATTACGATATTGGGGTTAACAGACATATACAAACACAGTAGACGTATATAATCACCAAAGACCTACGGAGTACCAAGAGAAGACTACTCAACATTCTGTCATAACGAACATGGGAAAAGGATCCCAGGAAGAACAGACATATGTATATGTGTAAAAGAACCACCTCTTGCACACCTACAACAAGCTAAACGTTGTACTCAAACTTGCTGTAATAAAAAACAAAAAATTACATTAAAAACACGAACAAGAATTAGTGAGAAAAATTTAAGGGGCTTTCTCCTGGTACATTCCGTTCTACATTCCAATCTAGAACGCGACTTCCATTGAGGCTCTGCTGCCCTAGTAACCAGATTTGGTAAGGGAGAACTGCTGCCACCTTGTGGCCGTTTCACACAACAGCAGCTTTAATCCCAGCGCTAATGGTCAGTGGATATTCCAAATCATTACAGGCCTGTAAATGACAACTGCCCTGAAAACAAATCCTGGGGTCATATATCGACCAAAAAATTCAAAAGACGTCCATATTTCAAAACGACAGTTTCAAGAGGCATATTTCACGCACATTAGTGTTTTGCTTCTTTTGCTTTCTTTCTTTCTTTGTTAAAAAAAGTGCAATGGAAAAAGGTAACCCTCAGAAGGGGAGAAAACGTTCACAAACGAATCAATGGACAAAGGTTTAATCTCCAATATATATAAACAGCTCATGCCGCTTAATATTAATACAACAAACAACCCAATACAAAAATGGGCAGAAGATCTAAATAGACGTTTCTTCAAAGAAGACACAGAGATGGCCAAGACGCACATGAAAAGCTGCTCAACATCACTAATTATTAGAGAAATGCAAATCAAAACTACAATGAGGTAAGACCTCACATCTGTTAGAATCGGCATCATCAGATAATCTACAAACAACAAATTCTGGGGAGGGTGTGGACAAAAGGAACCCTCTTCCGCTATTGGTGGGAATGTAAATTGATACAGTCACTATGGAGAACAGTATGGAGGTTCCTTTAAAAAACTAAAAAGAGAATTACCATAGGATCCAGCAATCCCACTTCTGGGCATATACCCAGAGAAAACCATAAATCACAGAGACACATTCACCACAATGTTCATTGCAGCACTATTTACAATAGCCAGGTAATGGAAGCAACCTAAATGCCCACAGACAAATGAATGGATAAAGATGTGGTACATATATAAAATGGAATATTACTCAGCCATAAAAAGGAAGGAAACTGAGTCATTTGTAGAGAAGTTGATGGATCTAGAGACTGTCATACAGAGTGAAGTATGTCAGAAAGAGAAAAACAAATATTGTATATTAATGCCTATATGCGGAACCTAGAAAAATGCTACAGATGAACTGGTTTGCAGGGCAGAAATAGAGACACAGAGGTAGAGAACAAACGTATGGACACAAAGTGCGGGAAGCCATGGGGTGGTGGTGCTGGGATGAGTTGGGAGATTGCGATTGACCTGTATACATGTCTATGCATAAAATAGATAACTAAGAATAACCTACTGTATAAAAAAATAAATTAAATTAAATTTCAAAAATTTTAAAAATAAAATGTAAAAATAAAACAGAAAAAAATGTTCTTCCATTCACACTGATGTATTTATAAGAATGAATTATTTCCATGCTTATATCCATAAATACATAAAAGAGGAATAAAATCTAACTTGAACTAAAAAAGAAAAAAAAAATGAACCTAACAGTTATACAGAGGAAAACACTACCAAGGCACTTGCTCCAGTGGTAAACAATTCTGAAATTGGTCAGAGGTGGGGAATCATCTCCCATAGAGCCAGCAGCCCCACCCGCCCACGCAAGGAGCGTCCTTATTGCAATGCTGGGGGACTGTCCCGAGGCCTCTGTGAGTAAACGTGAGCTGAGCCCCAGGCCAGCTGCTGCTGAACTGTTCCCACCCTTCCCAGGTGAAACACCTGAATATGTACAAGGGCTTGAAAGCCTAGAAGAAGGGCCGTGGAGCCACAACAGCGACAGCACGCAGGCCACCTTGGTGCCTGCAGGTCAGCCAGGATGGTCCTGGCCACGGGCGCGCTTCTGGAAACTTTCCATTGCCCTGCCTGAGATAACCCTCCTGTCCCGGCCCCCACTCCTTTTTTTCCTTCCTCACCTCAGCCCAGAGAGATATTCCAGTGGAAGTTATGGGTGACACATCCTCTTCTTTACAGGTGGCAGCCTGGCAACTCCTGCAGAAAGTCCAGCAGAGCCCCACTAACACCGGGCCACCCACAAAGCCGTGGACCCTCACACCCTCCCACCAGCACAGCCCCGAGACTGCTGACGGGGCAGAGAATATGGAGTCAGGCACAGATGCAGGGGCTATTGCTGCCTGGAGTGCTGTTTATATTGACCTCAACCCAGGCACACCTGGGGAGGGCTTGCCGGCAGGGTCAGGCTGCCCAGGTCAGCTAATCCTCAGCCCTCAGGGAATCACATTGCAGAAAATGGACCTCGCTAAGACAGAATATTAGCCAAGGAAAAGAAGCACACAATGCCATTTGCAGCACCGTAGATGAGTCTAGAGGTAATCACGAGACTTGGAGTAAGTCAGAAAGTGAAAGACACATATCATATCATATCACTTATAGGTGTTACCTATAAATTGATACCACGGCAGATATTTCCACGGAGAAGGGAAATCACAGATTCATTAAACAAACTTATGGTTCACCAAAGGAAAGGTGTGAGGATTGAATTCATTATGATATTGGGGTTAACCGACATATACAAACACAGTAGACATATATAATCACCAAAGACCTACGGAGTACCAAGAGAAGACTACTCAACATTCTGTCATAACGAACATGGGAAAAGGATCCCAGGAAGAACAGACATATGTATATGTGTAAAAGAACCACCTCTTGCACACCTACAACAAGCTAAACGTTGTACTCAAACTTGCTGTAATAAAAAATAAAAAATTAAATTAAAAACACGAACAAGGAGTAGTGAGACAAACTTGAGGGGCTTTCTCCTGGCACATTCCGTTCTAAATTCCAATCTAGAACGCGACTTCCATTGAGGCTCTGCTGCCCTAGTAACCAGATTTGGTAAGGGAGAACTGCTGCCACCTTGTGGCCGTTACACACAACAGCAGCTTTAATCCCAGCGCTAATGGTCAGTGGATATTCCAAATCATTACAGGCCTGAAAATGACACCTGCCCTGAAAACAAATCCTGGGATCATATATCGACCAAAAAATTCAAAAGACGTCAATATTTCAAAACGACAGTTTCAAGAGGCATATTTCACGCACATTAGTGTTCTGATTCTTTTGCTTTCATTCTTTCTTTGTTAAAAAAACGGGAATGGAAAAATGTAACCCTCAGAAGGGGCGAAAACGTTCACAAACGAATCAATGGACAAAGGTTTAATCTCCAATATATATATACCGCTCATGCAGCTTAATATTAATACAACAAACAACCCAATACAAAAATGGGCAGAAGATCTAAATAGACGTTTCTTCAAAGAAGACACAGAGATGGCCAAGACGCACATGAAAAGCTGCTCAACATCACTAATTATTAGAGAAATGCAAATCAAATGTACAATGAGGTAAGACCTCACACCTGTTAGAATCGGCATCATCAGATAATCTACAAACAACAAATTCTGGGGAGGGTGTGGACAAAAGGAACCCTCTTCCGCTATTGGTGGGAATGTAAATTGATACAGTCACTATGGAGAACAGTATGGAGGTTCCTTTAAAAAACTAAAAAGAGAATTACCATAGGATCCAGCAATCCCACTTCTGGGCATATACCCAGAGAAAACCATAAATCACAAAGACACATTCACCACAATGTTCATTGCAGCACTATTTACAATAGCCAGGTAATGGAAGCAACCTAAATGCCCACAGACAGACGAATGGATAAAGATGTGGTACATATATAAAATGGAATATTACTCAGCCATAAAAAGGAATGAAACTGGGTCATTTGTAGAGAAGTTGATGGATCTAGAGACTGTCATACAGAGTGAAGTAAGTCAGAAAGAGAAAAACAAATATTGTATATTAATGCCTATATGTGGAACCTAGAAAAATGCTATAGATGAACTGGTTTGCAGGGCAGAAATAGAGACACAGAGGTAGAGAACAAACGTATGGATACAAAGTGGGGGAAGCCATGGGGTGGTGGTGGTGGGATGAGTTGGGAGATTGGGATTGACCTGTATACATGTCTATGCATAAAATAGATAACTAATAATAACCTACTGTATAAAAAAAATAAATAAAATTAAATTTCAAAAATTTAAAAAATAAAATGTAAAAATAAAACAGAAAAAATGTTCTTCCATTCACACTGATGTATTTATAAGAATGAATTATTTCCATGCTTATATCCATAAATACATAAAAGAGGAATAAAATCTAACTTGAACCAAAAAAGAAAAATAAACTGAACCTAACAGTTATACAGAGGAAAACACTACCAAGGCACTTGCTCCAGTGGTAAACAATTCTGAAATTGGTCAGAGGTGGGGAATCATCTCCCATAGAGCGAGCAGCCCCGCCCGCCCATGCAAGGAGCGTCCTTATTGCAAAGCTGGGGGACCGTGCCGAGGCCTCTGTGAGTAAACGTGAGCTGAGCCCCAGGCCAGCTGCTGCTGAACTGTTCCCACCCTTCCCAGGTGAAACACCTGAATATGTACAAGGGCTTGAAAGCCTAGAGGAAGGGCCGTGGAGCCACACCAGCGAAAGCACGCAGGCCAACTTGGTGCCTGCAGGTCAGCCAGGATGGTCCTGGCCACGGGCGCTCTTCTGGAAGCTTTCCATTGCCCTGCCTGAGATACCCCTCCTGTCCCGGCCCCCACTCCTTTTTTTCCTTCCTCACCTCAGCCCAGAGAGATACTCCAGTGGAAGTTATGGGTGACACATCCTCTTCTTTACAGGTGGCAGCCTGGCAACTCCTGCAGAAAGTCCAGCAGAGCCCCACTCACACCGGGCCACCCACAAAGCCGTGGACCCTCACACCCTCCAACCAGCACAGCCCCGAGACTGCTGACGGGACAGAGAATATGGAGTCAGGCACAGCGGCAGGGGCTATTGCTGCCTGGAGTGCTGTTTATATTGACCTCAACGCAGGCACACATGGGGAGGGCTTGCCGGCAGGGTCAGGCTGCCCAGGTCAGCTAATCCTCAGCCCTCAGGGAATCACATTGCAGAAAATGGACCTCGCTATGACAGAATATTCGCCAAGGAAAAGAAGCACACAATGCCATTTGCAGCACCGTAGATGAGTCTAGAGGTAATCACGTGACTTGGAGTAAGTCAGAAAGTGAAAGACACATATCATATCATATCACTTATAGGTGTTACCTATAAATTGATACCAGGGCAGATATTTCCACGGAGAAGGGCCATCACAGATTCATTAAACAAACGTATGGTTCACCAAAGGAAAAGTGTGAGGATTGAATTCATTATGATATTGGGGTTAACAGACATATACAAACACAGTTGACATATATAATCACCAAAGACCTACGGAGTACCAAGAGAAGACTACTCAACATTCTGTCATAACGTACATGGGAAAAGGATCCCAGGAAGAACAGACATATGTATATGTGTAAAAGAACCACTTCTTGCACACCTACAACAAGCTAAACGTTGTACTCAAACTTGCTGTAATAAAAAATAAAAAAATAAATTAAAAACACGAACAAGAAGTAGTGAGACAAACTTGAGGGGCTTTCTCCTGGCACATTCCGTTCTACATTCCAATCTAGAACGCGACTTCCATTGAGGCTCTGCTGCCCTAGTAACCAGATTTGGTAAGGGAGAACTGCTGCCACCTTGTGGCCGTTTCACACAACAGCAGCTTTAATCCCAGCGCTAATGGTCAGTGGATATTCCAAATCATTACAGGCCTGTAAATGACACCTGCCCTGAAAACAAATCCTGGGGTCATATATCGACCAAAAAATTCAAAAGACGTCCATATTTCAAAACGACAGTTTCAAGAGGCATATTTCACGCACATTAGTGTTCTGATTCTTTTGCTTTCTTTCCTTCTTTGTTAAAAAAACGGGAATGGAAAAAGGTAACCCTCAGAAGGGGCGAAAACTTTCACAAACGAATCAATGGACAAAGGTTTAATCTCCAATACATATATACAGCTCATGCAGCTTAATATTAATACAACAAACAACCCAATACAAAAATGGGCAGAAGCTCTAAATAGACGTTTCTTCAAAGAAGACACAGAGATGGCCAAGACGCACATGAAAAGCTGCTCAACATCACTAATTATTAGAGAAATGCAAATCAAAACTACAATGAGGTAAGACCTCACACCTGTTAGAATCGGCATCATCAGATAATCTACAAACAACAAATTCTGGGGAGGGTGTGGACAAAAGGAACCCTCTTCCGCTATTGGTGGGAATGTAAATTGATACAGTCACTATGGAGAACAGTATGGAGGTTCCTTTAAAAAACTAAAAAGAGAAATACCATAGGATCCAGCAATCCCACTTCTGGGCATATACCCAGAGAAAACCATAAATCACAGAGACACATTCACCACAATGTTCATTGCCGCACTATTTACAATAGCCAGGTAATGGAAGCAACCTAAATGCCCACAGACAGACGAATGGATAAAGATGTGGTACATATATAAAATGGAATATTACTCAGCCATAAAAAGGAATGAAACTGAGTCATTTGTAGAGAAGTTGATGGATCTAGAGACTGTCATACAGAGTGAAGTAAGTAAGAAAGAGAAAAACAAATATTGTATATTAATGCCTATATGGGGAACCTAGAAATATGCTACAGATGAACTGGATTGCAGGACAGAAATAGAGACACAGAGGTAGAGAACAAACGTAAGGACACAAAGTGGGTGAAGCCATGGGGTGGTGGTGGTGGGATGAGTTGGGAGATTGGGATTGACCTGTATACATGTCTATGCATAAAATAGATAACTAATAATAACCTAGTGTATAAAAAAATAAATAAAATTAAATTTCAAAAATTTTAAAAATAAAACAGAAAAAAAGTTCTTCCATTCACACTGATGTATTTATAAGAATGAATTATTTCCATGCTTATATCTATAAATACATAAAAGAGGAATAAAATCTAACTTGAACCAAAAAAGAAAAAAAAAAACTGAACCTAACAGTTATACAGAGGAAAACACTACCAAGGCACTTGCTCCAGTGGTAAACTATTCTGAAATTGGTCAGAGGTGGGGAATCATCTCCCATACAGCCAGCAGCCCCACCCGCCCACGCAAGGAGCGTCCTTATTGCAAAGCTGGGGGACCGTGCCAAGGCCTCTGTGAATAAACGTGAGCTGAGCCCCAGGCCAGCTGCTGCTGAACTGTTCCCACCCTTCCCAGGTGAAACACCTGAATATGTACAAGGGCTTGAAAGCCTAGAGGAAGGGCCGTGGAGCCACACCAGCGAAAGCACGCAGGCCAACTTGGTGCCTGCAGGTCAGCCAGGATGGTCCTGGCCACGGGCGCTCTTCTGGAAGCTTTCCATTGCCCTGCCTGAGATACCCCTCCTGTCCCGGACCCCACTCCTATTTTTTCCTTCCTCACCTCAGCCCGGAGAGATACTCCAGTGGAAGTTATGGGTGACACATCCTCTTCTTTACAGGTGGCAGCCTGGCAACTCCTGCAGAAAGTCCAGCAGAGCCCCACTCACACCGGGCCACCCACAAAGCCGTGGACCCTCACACCCTCCCACCAGCACAGCCCCGAGACTGCTGACGGGGCAGAGAATATGGAGTCAGGTACAGCTGCAGGGGCTATTGCTGCCTGGAGTGCTGTTTATATTGACCTCAACCAAGGCACACCTGGGGAGGGCTTGCCGGCAGGGTCAGGCTGCCCAGGTCAGCTAATCCTCAGCCCTCAGGGAATCACATTGCAGAAAATGGACCTCGCTAAGACAGAATATTCGCCAAGGAAAAGAAGCACACAATGCCATTTGCAGCACCGTAGATGAGTCTAGAGGTAATCACGTGACTTGATGTAAGTCAGAAAGTGAAAGACACATATCATATCATATCACTTATAGGTGTTACCTATAAATTGATACCAGGGCAGATATTTCCACGGAGAAGGGCAATCAAAGATTCATTAAACAAACTTATGGTTCACCAAAGGAAAGGTGTGAGGATTGAATTCATTATGATATTGGGGTTAACAGACATATACAAACACAGTAGAAGTATATAATCACAAAAGACCTACGGAGTACCAAGAGAAGACTACTCAACATTCTGTCATAACGAACATGAGAAAAGGATCCCAGGAAGAACAGGCATATGTATATGTGTAAAAGAACCACCTCTTGCACACCTATAACAAGCTAAACGTTGTACTCAAACTTGCTGTAATAAAAAATAAAAAATTAAATTAAAAACACGAACAAGAATTAGTGAGAAAAACTTGAGGGGCTTTCTCCTGGTACATTCCGTTCTACATTCCAATCTAGAACGCGACTTCCATTGAGGCTCTGCTGCCCTAGTAACCAGATTTGGTAAGGGAGAACTGCTGCCACCTTGTGGCCGTTTCACACAACAGCAGCTTTAATCCCAGCGCTAATGGTCAGTGGATATTCCAAATCATTACAGGCCTGTAAATGACACCTGCCCTGAAAACAAATCCTGGGGTCATATATCGACCAAAAAATTCAAAAGACGTCCATATTTCAAAACGACAGTTTCAAGAGGCATATTTCACGCACATTAGTGTTCTGCTTCTTTTGATTTCTTTCTTTCTTTGTTAAAAAAACGGGAATGGAAAAAGGCAACCCTCAGAATGGGCGAAAACTTTCACAAACGAATCAATGGACAAAGGTTTAATCTCCAATATATATAAACAGCTCATGCCGCTTAATATTAATAGAACAAACAACCCAATACAAAAACGGGCAGAAGATCTAAATAGACGTTTCTTCAAAGAAGACACAGAGATGGCCAAGACGCACGTGAAAAGCTGCTCAACATCACTAATTATTAGAGAAATGCAAATCAAAACTACAATGAGGTAAGACCTCACACCTGTTAGAATCGGCATCATCAGATAATCTACAAACAACAAATTCTGGGGAGGGTGTGGACAAAAGGAACCCTCTTCCGCTATTGGTGGGAATGTAAATTGATACAGTCACTATGGAGAACAGTATGGAGGTTCCTTTAAAAAACTAAAAAGAGAATTACCATAGGATCCAGCAATCCCACTTCTGGGCATATACCCAGAGAAAACCATAAATCACAAAGACATATTCACCACAATGTTGATTGCAGCACTATTTACAATAGCCAGGTAATGGAAGCAACCTAAATGCCCACAGACAGATGAATGGATAAAGATGTGGTACATATATAAAATGGAATATTACTCAGCCATAAAAAGGAATGAAACTGGGTCATTTGTAGAGAAGTTGATGGCTCTAGAGACTGTCATACAGAGTGAAGTAAGTCAGAAAGAGAAAAACAAATATTGTATATTAATGCCTATAGGTGGAACCTAGAAAAATGCTACAGATGAACTGGTTTGCAGGGCAGAAATAGAGACACAGAGGTAGAGAACAAACGTATGGACACAAAGTGGGGGAAGCCATGGGGTGGTGGTGGTGGGATGAGTTGGGAGATTGGGATTGACCTGTATACATGTCTATGCATAAAATAGATAACTAATAATAACCTACTGTATAAAAAAATAAATAAAATTAAATTTCAGAAATTTTATAAATGAAATGTAAAAATAAAAGAGAAAAAATGTTCTTCCATTCACACTGATGTAATTATAAGAATGAATTATTTCCATGCTTATATCCATAAATACATAAAATAGGAATAAAATCTAACTTGAACCAAAAAAGAAAAATAAAACTGAACCTAACAGTTATACAGAGGAAAACACTACCAAGGCACTTGCTCCAGTGGTAAACAATTCTGAAATTGGTCAGAGGTGGGGAATCATCTCCCATAGAGCCAGCAGCCCCGCCCGCCCACGCAAGGAGCGTCCTTATTGCAAAGCTGGGGGACTGTGCGAGGCCTCTGTGAGTAAACGTGAGCTGAGCCCCAGGCCAGCTGCTGCTGAACTGTTCCCACCCTTCCCAGGTGAAACACCTGAATATGTACAAGGGCTTGAAAGCCTAGAGGAAGGGCCGTGGAGCCACACAAGCGACAGCACGCAGGCCAACTTGGTGCCTGCAGGTCAGCCAGGATGGTCCTGGCCACGGGCGCTCTTCTGGAAGCTTTCCATTGCCCTGCCTGAGATACCCCTCCTGTCCCGGCCCCCACTCCTTTTTTTCCTTCCTCACCTCAGCCCGGAGAGATACTCCAGTGGAAGTTATGGGTGACACATCCTCTTCTTTACAGGTGGCAGCCTGGCAACTCCTGCAGAAAGTCCAGCAGAGCCCCACTCACACCGGGCCACCCACAAAGCCGTGGACCCTCACACCCTCCCACCAGCACAGCCCCGAGACTGCTAACGGGGCAGAGAATATGGAGTCAGGCACAGCTGCAGGGGCTATTGCTGCCTGGAGTGCTGTTTATATTGACCTCAACCCAGGCACACCTGGGGAGGGCTTGCCGGCATGGTCAGGCTGCCCAGGTCAGCTAATCCTCAGCCCTCAGGGAATCACATTGCAGAAAATGGACCTCACTAAGACAGAATATTCGCCAAGGAAAAGAAGCACCCAATGCCATTTGCAGCACCGTAGATGAGTCTAGAGGTAATCACGTGACTTGGAGTAAGTCAGAAAGTGAAAGACACATATCATATCACTTATAGGTGTTACCTATAAATTGATAACAGGGCAGATATTTCCACGGAGAACGGCAATCACAGATTCATTAAACAAACTTATGGTTCACCAAAGGAAAGGTGTGAGGATTGAATTCATTACGATATTGGGGTTAACAGACATATACAAACACAGTAGACGTATATAATCACCAAAGACCTACGGAGTACCAAGAGAAGACTACTCAACATTCTGTCATAACGTACATGGGAAAAGGATCCCAGGAAGAACAGACATATGTATATGTGTAAAAGAACCACCTCTTGCACACCTACAACAAGCTAAACGTTGTACTCAAACTTGCTGTAATAAAAAATAAAAAATTAAATTAAAAACACGAACAAGAAGTAGTGAGACAAACTTGAGGCGCTTTCTCCTGGCACATTCCGTTCTACATTCCAATCTAGAACGCGACTTCCATTGAGGATCTGCTGCCCTAGTAACCAGATTTGGTAAGGGAGTACTGCTGCCGCCTTGTGGCCGTTTCACACAACAGCAGCTTTAATCCCAGCGCTAATGGTCAGGGGATATTCCAAATCATTACAGGCCTGTAAATGACACCTGCCCTGAAAACAAATCCTGGGGTCATATATCGACCAAAAAATTCAAAAGACGTCCATATTTCAAAACGACAGTTGAAAGAGGCATATTTCACGCACATTAGTGTTCTGATTCTTTTGCTTTCTTTCTTTCTTTTTTAAAAAAACGGGAATGGAAAAAGGTAACCCTCAGAAGGGGCGAAAACTTTCACAAACGAATCAATGGACAAAGGTTTAATCCCCATTATATATATACAGCTCATGCAGCTTAATATTAATACAACAAACAACCCAATACAAAAATGGGCAGAAGATCTAAATAGACGTTTCTTCAAAGAAGACACAGATATGGCCAAGACGCACATGAAAAGCTGCTCAACATCACTAATTATTAGAGAAATGCAAATCAAAACTACAATGAGGTAAGACCTCACACCTGTTAGAATCGGCATCATCAGATAATCTACAAACAACAAATTCTGGGGAGGGTGTGGACAAAAGGAAGCCTCTTCCGCTATTGGTGGGAATGTAAATTGATACAGTCACTATGGAGAACAGTATGGAGGTTCCTTTAAAAAACTAAAAAGAGAATTACCATAGGATCCAGCAATCCCACTTCTGGGCATATACCCAGAGAAAACCATAAATCACAAAGACACATTCACCACAATGTTCATTGCAGCACTATTTACAATAGCCAGGTAATGGAAGCAACCTAAATGCCCACAGACAGATGAATGGATAAAGATGTGGTACATATATAAAATGGAATATTACTCAGCCATAAAAAGGAATGAAACTGGGTCATTTGTAGAGAAGTTGATGGCTCTAGAGACTGTCATACAGAGTGAAGTAAGTCAGAAAGAGAAAAACAAATATTGTATATTAATGCCTATATGTGGAACCTAGAAATCTGATACAGATGAACTGGTTTGCAGGGCAGAAATAGAGACACAGAGGTAGAGAACAAACGTATGGACACAAAGTGGGGGAAGCCATGGGGTGGTGGTGGTGGGATGAGTTGGGAT
The DNA here is from genome assembly GCF_964165515.1 of Mesoplodon bidens. Taxonomy (NCBI): domain Eukaryota; kingdom Metazoa; phylum Chordata; class Mammalia; order Artiodactyla; family Ziphiidae; genus Mesoplodon; species Mesoplodon bidens. The sequence goes on from NW_027671154.1 coordinate 100,557, forward strand.
ATTGGGATTCACCTGTATACATGTCTATGCATAAAATAGATAACTAATAATAACCTACTGTATAAAAAAAAAAAATAAAATTAAATTTCAAAAATTTTATAAATAAAATGTAAAAATAAAAGAGAAAAAATGTTCTTCCATTCACACTGATGTATTTATAAGAATGAATTATTTCCGTGCTTATATCCATAAATACATAAAAGAGGAATAAAATCTAACTTGAACCAAAAAAGAAAAAAAAAACTGAACCTAACAGTTATACAGAGGAAAACACTACCAAGGCACTTGCTCCAGTGGTAAACAATTCTGAAATTGGTCAGAGGTGGGGAATCATCTCCCATAGAGCCAGCAGCCCCGCCCGCCCACGCAAGGAGCGTCCTTATTGCAAAGCTGGGGGACTGTGCCGAGGCCTCTGTGAGTAAACGTGAGCTGAGCCCCAGGCCAGCTGCTGCTGAACTGTTCCCACCCTTCCCAGGTGAAACACCTGAATATGTACAAGGGCTTGAAAGCCTAGAGGAAGGGCCGTGGAGCCACACCAGCGACAGCACGCAGGCCACCTTGGTGCCTGCAGGTCAGCCAGGATGGTCCTGGCCACGGGCGCTCTTCTGGAAGCTTTCCATTGCCCTGCCTGAGATACCCCTCCTGTCCCGGCCCCCACTCCTTTTTTTCCTTACTCACCTCAGCCCGGAGAGATACTCCAGTGGAAGTTATGGGTGACACATCGTCTTCTTTACAGGTGGCAGCCTGGCAACTCCTGCAGAAAGTCCAGCAGAGCCCCACTCACACCGGGCCACCCACAAAGCCGTGGACCCTCACACCCTCCCACCAGCACAGCCCCGAGACTGCTGACGGGGCAGAGAATATGGAGTCAGGCACAGCTGCAGGGTCTATTGCTGCCTGGAGTGCTGTTTATATTGACTTCAACCCAGGCACACCTGGGGAGGGCTTGCCAGCAGGGTCAGGCTGCCCAGGTCAGCTAATCCTCAGCCCTCAGGGAATCACATTGCAGAAAATGGACCTCGCTAAGACAGAATATTCGCCAAGGAAAAGAAGCACACAATGCCATTTGCAGCACCGTAGATGAGTCTAGAGGTAATCACGTGACTTGGAGTAAGTCAGTAAGTGAAAGACACATATCATATCATATCCCTTATAGGTGTTACCTATAAATTGATACCAGGGCAGATATTTCCACGGAGAAGGGCAATCAAAGATTCATTAAACAAACTTATGTTTCACCAAAGGAAAGGTGTGAGGATTGAATTCATTATGATATTGGGGTTAACAGACATATACAAACACAGTAGACGTATATAATCACCAAAGACCTACGGAGTACCAAGAGAAGACTACTCAACATTCTGTCATAACGAACATGGGAACAGGATCCCAGGAAGAACAGACATATGTATATGTGTAAAAGAACCACCTCTTGCACACCTACAACAAGCTAAACGTTGTACTCAAACTTGCTGTAATAAAACATAAAAAATTAAATTAAAAACACGAACAAGAATTAGTGAGAAAAACTTGAGGGGCTTTCTCCTGGTACATTCCGTTCTACATTCCAATCTAGAACGCGACTTCCATTGAGGCTCTGCTGCCCTAGTAACCAGATTTGGTAAGGGAGAACTGCTGCCACCTTGTGGCCGTTTCACACAACAGCAGCTTTAATCCCAGCGCTAATGGTCAGTGGATATTCCAAATCATTACAGGCCTGTAAATGACACCTGCCCTGAAATTTCAAAACGAGAGTTTCAAGAGGCATATTTCACGCACATTAGTGTTCTGCTTCTTTTGATTTCTTTCTTTCTTTGTTAAAAAAACCGGAATGGAAAAAGGCAACCCTCAGAATGGGCGAAAACTTTCACAAACGAATCAAAGGACAAAGGTTTAATCTCCCATATATATAAACAGCTCATGCCGCTTAATATTAATAAAACAAACAACCCAATACAAAAATGGGCAGAAGATCTAAATAGACGTTTCTTCAAAGAAGACACAGAGATGGCCAAGACGCACATGAAAAGCTGCTCAACATCACTAATTATTAGAGAAATGCAAATCAAAACTTCAATGAGGTAAGACCTCACACCTGTTAGAATCGGCATCATCAGATAATCTACAAACAACAAATTCTGGGGAGGGTGTGGACAAAAGGAACCCTCTTCCGCTATTGGTGGGAATGTAAATTGATACAGTCACTATGGAGAACAGTATGGAGGTTCCTTTAAAAAACTAAAAACTGAATTACAATAGGATCCAGCAATCCCACTTCTGGGCATATACCCAGGGAAAACCATAAATCACAAAGACACATTCACCACAATGTTCATTGCAGCACTATTTACAATAGCCAGGTAATGGAAGCAAACTAAATGCCCACAGACAGACGAATGGATAAAGATGTGGTACATATATAAAATGGAATATTACTCAGCCATAAAAAGGAACGAAACTGAGTCATTTGTAGAGAAGTTGAAGGATCTAGAGACTGTCATACAGAGTGAAGTAAGTCAGAAAGAGAAAAACAAATATTGTATATTAATGCCTATATGTGGAACCTAGAAAAATGCTACAGATGAACTGGTTTGCAGGGCAGAAATAGAGACACAGAGGTAGAGAACAAACGTATCGACACAAAGTGGGGGAAGCCATGGGGTGGTGGCGGTGGGATGAGTTGGGAGATTGGGATTGACCTGTATACATGTCTATGCATGAAATAGATAACTAATAATAACCTACTGTATAAAAAAATAAATAAAATTAAATTTCAAAATTTTTAAAAATAAAATGTAAAAATAAAAAAAGTTCTTCCATTCACACTGAAGTATTTATAAGAATGAATTATTTCCATGATTATATCTATAAAAATATAAAAGAGGAATAAAATCTAACTTGAAACAAAAAAGAAAAAAAAACTGAACATAACAGGTATACAGAGGAAAACACTACCAAGGCACTTGCTCCAGTGGTAAACAATTCTGAAATTGGTCAGAGTTGGGGAATCATCTCCCATACAGCCAGCAGCCCCGCCCGCCCACGCAAGGAGCGTCCTTATTGCAAAGCTGGGGGACCGTGCCGAGGCCTCTGTGTGTAATCGTGAGCTGAGCCCCAGGCCTGCTGCTGCTGAACTGTTCCCACCCTTCCCAGGTGAAACACCTGAATATATACAAGGGCTTGAAAGCCTAGAGGAAGGGCCGTGGAGCCACACCAGCGACAGCACGCTGGCCAACTTGGTGCCTGCAGGTCAGCCAGGATGGTCCTGGCCACGGGCGCTCTTCTGGAAGCTTTCCATTGCCGTGCCTGAGATACCCCTCCTGTCCCGGCCCCCACTCCTTTTTTTCCTTCCTCACCTCAGCCCGGAGGGATATTCCAGTGGAAGTTATGGGTGACACATCCTCTTCTTTACAGGTGGCAGCCTGGCAACTCCTGCAGAAAGTCCAGCAGAGCCCCACTCACACCGGGCCACCCACAAAGCCGTGGACCTTCACAGCCTCCCACCAGCACAGCCCCGAGACTGCTGACGGGGCAGAGAATATGGAGTCAGGCACATCTGCATGGCCTATTGCTGCCTGGAGTGCTGTTTATATTGACCTCAACCCAGGCACACCTGGGGAGGGCTTGCCGGCAGGGTCAGGCTGCCCAGGTCAGCTAATCCTCAGCCCTCAGGGAATCACATTGCAGAAAATGGACCTCGCTAAGACAGAATATTCGCCAAGGAAAAGAAGCACACAATGCCATTTGCAGCACCGTAGATGAGTCTAGAGGTAATCACGTGACTTGGAGTAAGTCAGAAAGTGAAAGACACATATCATATCATATCACTTATAGGTGTTACCTATAAATTGATACCAGGGCAGATATTTCCACGGAGAAGGGCAATCACAGATTCATTGAACAAACTTATGGTTCACCAAAGGAAAGGTGTGAGGATTGAATTCATTACGATATTGGGGTTAAGAGACATATACAAACACAGTAGACGTATATAATCACCAAAGACCTACGGAGTTCCAAGAGAAGACTACTCAACATTCTGTCATAACGTACATGGGAAAAGGATCCCAGGAAGAACAGACATATGTATATGTGTAAAAGAACCAACTCTTGCACACCTACAACAAGCTAAACGTTGTACTCAAACTTGCTGTAATAAAAAATAAAAAATTAAATTAAAAACACGAACAAGAAGTAGTGAGACAAACTTGAGGGGCTTTCTCCTGGCACATTCCGTTCTACATTCCAATCTAGAACGCGACTTCCATTGAGGCTCTGCTGCCCTAGTAACCAGATTTGGTAAGGGAGAACTGCTGCCACCTTGTGGCCGTTTCACACAACCGCAGCTTTAATCCCATCGCTAATGGTCAGTGGATATTCCAAATCATTACAGGCCTGTAAATGACACCTGCCCTGAAAACAAATCCTGGGGTCATATATCGACCAAAAAATTCAAAAGACGTCCATATTTCAAAACGACAGTTTCAAGAGGCATATTTCACGCACATTAGTGTTCTGATTCTTTTGCTTTCTTTCTTTCTTTGTTAAATAAACGGGAATGGAAAAAGGTAACCCTCAGAAGGGGCGAAAACGTTCACAAACGAATCAATGGACAAAGGTTTAATCTCCAATATATATATACAGCTCATGCAGCTTAATATTAATACAACAAACAACCCAATACAAAAATGGGCAGAGGATCTAAATAGACGTTTCTTCAAAGAAGACACAGAGATGGCCAAGACGCACATGAAAAGCTGCTCAACATCACTAATTATTAGAGAAATGCAAATCAAAACTACAATGAGGTAAGACTTCACACCTGTTAGAATCGGCATCATCAGATAATCTACAAACAACAAATTCTGGGGAGGGTGTGGACAAAAGGAACCCTCTTCCGCTATTGGTGGGAATGTAAATTGATACAGTCACTATGGAGAACAGTATGGAGGTTCGTTTAAAAAACTAAAAAGAGAATTACCATAGGATCCAGCAATCCCACTTCTGGGCATATGCCCAGAGAAAACCATAAATCACAGAGACACATTCACCACAATTTTCATTGCAGCACTATTTACAATAGCCAGGTAATGGAAGCAACCTAAATGCCCACAGACAGACGAATGGATAAAGATGTGGTACATATATAAAATGGAATATTACTCAGCCATATAAAGGAATGAAACTGAGTCATTTGTAGAGAAGTTGATGGATCTAGAGACTGTCATACAGAGTGAAGTAAGTCAGAAAGAGAAAACAAATTTTGTATATTAATACCTATATGTGGAACCTGGAAAAATGTTACAGATGAACTGGTTTGCAGGGCAGAAATAGAGACACAGAGGTAGAGAACAAACGTATCGATACAAAGTGGGGGAAGCCAT